>NW_015091641.1:17791-20387 GCF_001431845.1 Calidris pugnax | reverse complement strand
GGCTGTCTCCGTGCCCAGGGTGGGGGTGTCACCATCCCCAGGGGTGTCACTGTCCCCAGGGGTGTCACCCCCCAAAGTGTCCCCAGGGGTGTCACCGTCCCCAGGGGTGTCACCCCCCAGAGTGTCCCCAGGGGTGTCACTGTCCCCAGGGGTGTCACCATCTCCAGAGGGTCCCCAGGGGTGTCACCCCCTGGGGTGTTCCCCAGAGTGTCCTTGTCCCCAGGGGGTCCCCAGGGGGAGGGTGTCACTCCGTAGGGTGTCACCGTATGGGTCCCAGTGTCCCCCGGCTGCCCCCAGGGGTGCCCCCGAGGCGTTGGGGGTCCCCAGGGCCGGAGCTGTCACCGTGCCCAGGGTGGGGGTGTCACCGTCCCCAGGGTGTCCCCAGGGGTGTCACCCCCCAAAGTGTCCCCAGGGGTGTCACCGTCCCCAGGGGTGTCACCCCCCAGAGCGACCCCAGGGGTGTCACTGTCCCCAGGGGTGTCACCATCTCCAGAAGGTCCCCAGGGGTGTCACTCCCTGGGGTGTTCCCCAGAGTGTCCTTGTCCCCAGGGGGTCCCCAGGGGGAGGGTGTCACTCCGTAGGGTGTCACCGTACCCAGGGTGGGGGTGTCACCATCCCCAGGGTGTCCCCAGGGGTGTCACCATCCCCGGGGTGTCTCCAGGGTGTCCCCGTCCCTTCCCCCGCAGGCGCCACGGCTGGAGCCACATTAAAGACCTTTGGGGACATCATGGCCTCCTCCTCTGTGGGGGGAGGGGCGCTGGGGACCGCGTGACGTCACCCACCAGTCCAGACTGGGAACCCACCTCTGCCCCGCCCCCCAGTTCTGACCTTCACCTGGAGGGGGTGACCCCATCTCCTGCTCTGGTGGGACATCTCTGGCCAGGGCTCAGGTGGCCTCAAGGCTTGGCCGCCTCCCCTGGGGCCAGGTGGCCACTAAGGCTCGAGAAGGTCTCGAAGGTCAACTTTGGGCATCGATGGAGAAGCCCATTGAGGAGCCCACCTCCATGGAGACACCAGAACTCCTGAGATCAGTTCAAGGGCCGAGCCACGAGGATGAGGTTGAAGATGTTGGAGAACATTCGGTCAAAGCCCACCTTAGACTGGAGGTCACCACTTGAGGTAGTTGATCACTTGACTGGTCCAAGCATCCCAAAATTCTCCAGTGTCTGTCCTCTGGTCAGTATGGTGCCCACGGACACCAGAACATCTCAGGTGTCCATGGTGGGTGCTCAGAACCACCTTTGGCCTGGAGACTCTTCCATCTTCTCACTGGCAAACTGGTGATGACAGATGAGGAGAAGGTTGGGATTCTCAAGAACCTCAGTCTTCACTGGTGACCTCTTCCCACTTCTCTCCAGTGGATGGACCTGAGGCAGGGACCACAGAAAGAGAAGATCCTTCTTCTCAATGTTGGTGAGATATGGCTTCTGTGGAGAGACGGAGAAATTGCTTGGCTGGTGGCACTCAGAGGGTGGTGGTCAACCTCAGGAGGTTCAACAAGACCAAGTGGAAAGTCCTGCACGTGGGTGGGGGAAACCCAGGCTGGGAGATGAAATGATGGAGAGCAACCATGACAAGAAGAACTGGGGTGATGAGAAGCTGGTGGTGAAACAGTGGACTACAGTGGGCTGGAGGTGGAGACCTGCTCCAGCTTGGACCCAGGCACCTTCTCAAGCTCATGGTCAAATCCACCAGGGCACCTTCTCAAGCTCATGGGTTAATCCAAATGATTTTCTCCAGAAGGCCCCTCTCCTGGATCTTCTCCAGAAGGCCCCTCTCCTGGATCTCGTCTAGAAGGACCCTTTCTTTAGAGCCAGGTCTCTGGAGAAGACCACCCAGCAGTGGACGGGGCCCAAGCCAGGGGCTACTTGACCAAACCCCACATTCTCCCCACGTTCTCCTCTCTTCCTCTGGCCTTGGAACATCTCCAAAGAAGACCCCACAGCCACCCTCGGCAGCCTGTCCCAGGGCTCTGCCAGGAGAGAAGTTCCTCCTCACCTGGAGATGGAACCTCCCGTGTCCCAGTTTGTGCCCGTTGCCCCCTGTCCTGGGCCAGAACTGGTCCCAGTCCCCAGCTGTGATCCCACCAGGGCAGAGCAGAGGGGGAGGATGGACCCGCTTCCACCTGCTGCCCACCACCAGGAGACCGTTGGCCTTCTTGGCCACCACCAGGAGACCGTTGGCCTTCTTGGCCACCAGGCCCCATTTGCTAGTCCATGGACAACTGGTCGCCCACTGGTGGGCTCCGTGGGGCGGCCCCACAGGTGTGGGCCAGTGGGGGCTGCTGGGAAGGAGCCAATTCTGGCCCGGTGGCCCCTTGGTCCAGGCCATGGGGCACGGCTTCTCCCACCGCCCCAGCCCAGCCCACGCATAGGGCTGTAGCAGCATGGGGAGGGGGCCATGGGGGGGATCTATAGGGGGCCATAGAGGCTATAAGGGGGACCTATAGGGGCCATGAAGTCCAGTGGGGTCATAGGGGCGATAGGGGGCACCTATAGGGGCCGTGGGGGCAGCAAAGGGGCTACAGCGGGGACCTACAGGGACCAGAGGGACTATGGGGGGGGCAACAGGGGGGCCTCTAGGAGCCATAGGGGCT
>NW_015091641.1:17273-17726 GCF_001431845.1 Calidris pugnax | reverse complement strand
GGGCCACAGGGGGAGACCTAAAGATGCCATAGAGGATGGATGGACCTATAGAGGCCACAGGGGGGACCTATAGGGGCTATAGTGGGGACCTATAGGGGCCATAAAGGGGTATAGGGGGAAGCTATAGGGGCCATGGAGGCCATGGAGTGTGCATAGGGGCTATAGGAGGGTCCTATATGGGCCATAGAGGTGACCTACAGGGTCTATAGGGCCCATGAGAGCTACAGGGGGCAAACGTATCATAAGGGGAGACCTACAGAGGCCATAGGGGCTATAAGGGGGACCTACAGGCTATAAGGGGGACCTATAGGGGCCACAGGGGGGACCTATAGGGACCATGGAGGCCATGGAGGGGGCATAGGGGTTACAAAGGCCTATATGGGGGACCTAAAGGGCCCAAGTGGCCACGGGGGCCATTAGGGGGACCGATAGGGACCATGAGGGTCAGTGGGG
>NW_015091641.1:15513-16165 GCF_001431845.1 Calidris pugnax | reverse complement strand
ATAGTTGGGACCTATAGGAGCCATAGGAGGTATAGGAGGAACCTATAGGGGCTATGGGGGTGGACCTATAGCGGTCATGGAGCCCATGGGAAGGGGGAAGAGGGGCTATAGGGGGGACATAAAGGAGCCATAAGGGCTATAAGGGTGGACCTATAGGGGGCATGGAGGCCGGGGGCGGCATAGGGGTTATGGGGGGGGACCTATAGGGGCCATAGTTGGGACCTATAGAAGCCATAGGAGGTATAGGGGGAAGCTATAGGGGCCATGGAGGCCATGGAGTGTGCATAGAGGTGACCTACAGGGTCTATAGGGCCCATGGGAGCTATAGGGGGCAGACATGTCACAGGGGGAGAGCAATAGAGGCCATAGGGGCAATAAAGGGGACCTACAGGCTATAAGAGGGACCTATAGGAGCCATAGGGGCTATAGTGGGGACCTATCGGGAACATGGAGGCCATGGAGGTGGCATAGGGGCTATAAAGGGCTATATGGGGGACCTATAGGGGCCATAGGGAGTATAGGGGGGACCCAGAGGGGCCATGGAGGCCATGGAGTGTGCATAGGGGCTATAGGGGGGACCTATATGAGCCATAGGGGCACTTATAGCCATCATGGAGGGGGTGTAGGGGGGACCTATAGGGCACATAGGGGG
>NW_015091641.1:14708-15316 GCF_001431845.1 Calidris pugnax | reverse complement strand
CATAGGGTTTATAGCGGAGACCTATAGGGGCCATGGAGGCCATGGAGTGAGCATAGGGGCTATAGGGGGGACCTATAGGAGCCATAGGGGCTATAGGGGCACTTATAGCCATCATGGAGGGGGTGTAGGGGGGACCTGTAGGGCCATGGAGGGGGCATAGGGGCTATACAGGAGACCTACAGGGGCTATGGAGGGGCTACAGGGGGGACCTTTACGGCCCTGGAGGCCATGGGGGGGCATAGGGTCTGGGGGGGGGACCTATAGGAGCCATAGTGGGCACGGACAGGAGCCATAGGGGCTATAGCAGTGACCTATAGGGGCCATGGTGGGGGCATAGGAGCCATAGGGGGGAACCTATGGGGGCCACAGGGGCCTGTTCTGCCTTTCAGGATGTGCAGGTCAGGCACCAGAGGGCTCATTAACATGCACAAGGCCCCGCCCAGGCAGGTCTCCGGGGTTAATTGGGCGGGGGAACCTATAGGGGGCATAGGGTTTATAGCGGAGACCTATAGGGGCCATGGAGGCCATGGAGTGTGCATAGGGGCTATAGGGGGGACCTATAGGAGCCATAGGGGCTATAGGGGGACTTATAGCCATCATGGAGGGGG
>NW_015091641.1:13936-14675 GCF_001431845.1 Calidris pugnax | reverse complement strand
TACAGGGGCTATGGAGGGGCTACAGGGGGGACCTTTACGGCCCTGGAGGCCATGGGGGGGCATAGGGTCTGGGGGGGGGACCTATAGGAGCCATAGTGGGCACGGACAGGAGCCATAGGGGCTATAGCAGTGACCTATAGGGGCCATGGTGGGGGCATAGGAGCCATAGGGGGGAACCTATGGGGGCCACAGGGGCCTGTTCTGCCTTTCAGGATGTGCAGGTCAGGCACCAGAGGGCTCATTAACATGCACAAGGCCCCGCCCAGGCAGGTCTCCGGGGTTAATTGGGCTGTGATCAACGTGAAACGCAATTTTCCTGCTCATTGGTGCATTGCAATCAGCCATCTCTTAATTGCTCTCCACCCCTCGCATCTCCTAACGAACCCCGGACAGACAGAATCACAGAATCTTGGGCGCATGGGAGTTATAGGGGGCAAACGGGCCGCAGGGCCATAGGGGCCCCCTATAGACGCCATAGGGGCTGGGTGGACCTATAGAGGCCATGGAGGGGGGGCATGGGGGGACCTATAGGGGCCATGGAGGCCATGGCAGGGGGGGAAGAGAGTCTATAGGGGGAAACTATAGGGGGAACCTATAGGGGGCATAGGGTTTATAGCGGAGACCTATAGGGGCCATGGAGGCCATGGAGTGTGCATAGGGGCTATAGGGGGGACCTATAGGAGCCATAGGGGCTATAGGGGCACTTATAGCCATCATGGAGGGGGTGTAGGGGGGACCT
>NW_015091641.1:12714-13521 GCF_001431845.1 Calidris pugnax | reverse complement strand
CTAGGTTGGAAGGGACCTTAAAGATCATCTTGTCCAACCATCAACCTGACTGACAAAAATAGACACCCCCACAACAAACAAGGAGCATCATCACTAAACCAGACCTCCCAGCACTACATCAACCCGGCTTTTGAACACCTCCAGGGATGGGGCCTCAACCACCTGAAGATCTGAAGATGGAGAGCCTTTCTGTCCCCCAGCCCAGGGGCAGGCTTCATCCCTCCCTGCCCCAACACCACCATCTCTCCCCCGGAGTCCCAGAGCGCTGTGGGGCTGGAAGCCACCTCTGGAGATCATCTCCTCCAGAGCAGGTCCCACCCAGAGCAGGTCCCACCCCAACGTCTTCAGGCAGGGCTTGAACATCTCCAGAGACGGAGACTCCACCACCTCCCTGGGCAGCCTCTGCCACCCTCACAGCAAAGAAGTTCCTCCTCATGATTAGGTGGAACTTCTTATGGTCAAGTTTGTGCCCATTCCCTCTTGTCCTGTCACTGGGCACCACTGAAAAAAGACTTGGCCTCATCCTCCTGACACCCACCCTTGAAGCATTTCTCAGTCTTCTCTTCTCCAGACTAAAAAGCCCCAAGTCCCTCAGCCTTTCCTCAGCAGAGAGATGCTCCAGGCCCCTCAGCATCTTTGTAGCCTCTGCTGTCCTCTCTCCAGCAGTTCCCTCTCCTTCTGGAACTGGGGAGCCCACAACTGGTCCCAGTGCTCCAGATGGGGCCTCCTCAGGGCAGAGCAGAGGGGCAGGATGACCTCCCTCCACCTGCTGCTCACACTCTTCCTCATGCCCCCCAGGATGCCATT
>NW_015091641.1:9682-12373 GCF_001431845.1 Calidris pugnax | reverse complement strand
CCAAACAAATACAAAACACACCACACCAAACACCCACCAACTAAACCCCACACTCAACACCTCACCATAAACCAATAACCTTGGGCACTAGAGCATGCCCTGAAGAGCCATGTCTACACGTTTCTGAAATCCCTCCAGGGATGGTGACTCCACCACCTCCCTGGGCAGGCTGTTCCAGGGCCTGACCACCCTCTCAGGAAAGTAGTTCTTCCTCAGATCTAATCCAAACCTCCCCTGCCCCAACTTCAGACCATTCCCTCTGCTCCTGTCAGCATTCCTTTGGGAGAAGAGGCCAACCCCCACCTCTCTACACCCTCCTTTCAGGGAGTTGTAGAGGGCAAGGAGGTCTCCCCTCAGCCTCCTCTTCTCCAAACTAACCATGCCCAGTTCCCTCAGCCTCTCCTCATAGGACTTGTTCTCCAGGCCCCTCCCCAGCTTGGTGGCTCTCCTCCCCACCCTCTGCACCCTCCAGGAGGTGGGCTCAGGCCCTGCAAGCGATGGCCGCCCCCCGTGAGCGAGCCTGGGTCTCAGCACTGCCTGAGGAGCCCGGCCAGAGCGGCCCGAGGTGCCAAGGGAGCCCTGAAGTGGCCGGTGAAACTGGGGCCAGAGAAGGGCCTGTGCAGCCCAGAAGCTCACCTTTTCCCTCGGAGAATCATAGAATCATTGAGGTTGGAACTAAAAAGGAGGGGATTTATCCCTGGGCATTGGGAAAGAAGGGATGGAAATAGCCCCCAGGGTTTCGCTTTTCTACTTTTGCTTCTAAAAAAGCCCCAGATGGCTCAACCCCACCTTCTCACGTGGGGCAGACACAGGGGTGAAGTTGTACCCGAATGGTCCAACTCCAGAGCAACGATTTCCCTGAAAAGAGGGGAGTTTTGAGGGGGATCGAATGGTATGTGAGGATGAGGAGGGCAAGGAAGGCTGAAGGATGGTCTTGGCAGAATGAATTTTATCCCCAATGTGGTTTTGTGTTCGGACCGTGCAGAACATCTGGAAGATGGATCAAAACTGATTTTAGAACCCTTCTGAACATATGGCAGATCAAACAAAATTTAATCAGAACTAAGACCATATTACTTTAACAATAAAATTGTTTTGAACTGGCCAGACAGGAGAAAAAAAATAAAAACCAAAGCAACATTGTGTGTGTCTGGGAAGGTCAGGCTGGAAAGCTGCCTGGAGAAGTGTGTGTAGAGAGATGTGGCTGAAAACAGTTGCATTCTGTGAGAATGGGAGTGCTCACCCTGTTTGGCAAAACAGCTCAGAAACTCGCTCCGTATTTATAGCTTTGGGTATGTGAATAAAGGCTGCTGTTGCTTTTAGGATACAATTGTGTCCTGATCAATCATTGCCACAGAGGAAGAGGAAGATCAGAGGTGCAGTTCCTCAGGCCTGGTTGGAGAAAGATCCCAGCATGAAAGCTCTGCACCAGGGAGACCTCATTTTTTGACAGAGAAGCTATGGAAGAGGCCAGCTCTGAGCCACTGTTAAATACAGTTTTACAAGGCAACCAGGGGATGCAGAGTAGGTACAAGTCTCAGGTGCAGGGATGCGAGTGGCTCATAAAAACCAGTAATGACAATCACAACTGCAGTAAGTATAATGATTAAAAACAGAAAACCAAACCCAAACACAAAAAATCCCCATATGGAATCAGACAATGTGGGAGTCATTGGCGGAGAGAGGTGGCAAATTTCTCCCTCGTTACAAATATCCATGAAATCAGATTCCTAACGGCGTCCTTGAGCTCGTGGTTCCTCATGCTGTAGATGAAGGGGTTCAGTGCTGGAGGCACCACTGAGTACAGAACAGTCACCACCATGTCTAGAAGAGGGGAGGAGATGGAGGGGGGCTTCAAGTAGGCAAACACTGCAGTGCTGACAAACAGGGAGACCACGGCCAGGTGAGGGAGGCACGTGGAGAAGGCTTTGTGCCGTCCCTGCTCAGAGGGGATCCTCAACACGGCCCTGAAGATCTGCACATAGGACACCACAATGAAAACAAAGCACCCGAAAACAAAAAAGGCAGTAATCACAAGAAGCCCGACTTCCCTGAGGTAGGAGTGTGAGCAGGAGAGCTTGAGGATCTGGGGGATTTCACAGAAGAACTGGTCCATTCCAGTGGTGACAAACAGGGAGACCACGGCCAGGTGAGGGAGGCACGTGGAGAAGGCTTTGTGCCGTCCCTGCTCCGAGGGGATCCTCAGCACGGCCCTGAAGATCTGCACATAGGACACCACAATGAAAACAAAGCACCCGAAAACAAAAAAGGCAGTAATCACAAGAAGCCCGACTTCCCTGAGGTAGGAGTGTGAGCAGGAGAGCTTGAGGATCTGGGGGATTTCACAGAAGAACTGGTCCAGGACGTTGCCCTGGCAGAGGGGCAGTGAAAATGTACTGGCCGTGTGCAGGACAGTGCTGAGAAACCCATAGCCCCAGGCAGCTGCTGCCATGTGGACACAAGCTCTGCTGCCCAGGAGGGTCCCGTAGTGCAGGGGTTTGCAGATGGCAACGTAGCGGTCGTAGGCCATGATGGTGAGAAGACAATACTCTGCTGACATCAAAAGGCCAAACAGAAAGACCTGGGCAGCACATCCCGTATAGGAGATGTCCTTGGTGTCCCAGAGGGAATTGGCCATGGCTTTGGGGACAGTGGTGGAGATGCAGCCCAGGTCCAGAACAGACAGGTTGA
>NW_015091641.1:0-7731 GCF_001431845.1 Calidris pugnax | reverse complement strand
AAGCCTAAACCGACACCGGCCACAATGAGCCCAACTTCTCTGAGGTAGGAATCTGAGCAGGAGAGCTTGAGGATCGGGGGGATTTCACAGAAGAATTGGTCCAGGACATTGCCATAGCAGAGGGGCAGTGACAATGTATTGGTTGTGTGTATCAGAGCATAGAGAAAAACAACGCCCCAGGCAGCTGCTGCCATGTGGACACAAGCTCGGCTGCCCAGGAGGGTCCCGTAGTGCAGGGGTTTGCAGATGGCAACATAGCGGTCGTACGACATGACTGTCAGAAGATAAAACTCTGTTGACATCAAGCCAACGAAGAGAAAGAGCTGGGCAGCACATCCCGAATAGGAGATGTCCCTGGTGTCCCACAGAGAATTGGCCATGGCTTTGGGGAAAGTGGTTGAGAGAGAGCCAAGGTCAAGAGCAGAGAGGTTGAGGAGGAAGAAGTGCATGGGGGTGTGGAGGCGGTGGTCACAGGCGATGGCAGTGATGATGAGGCCGTTGCCCAGGAGGGCAGCCAGGTAGATGCCCAGGAAGAGCCAGAAGTGCAAGAGCTGCAGCTCCCGTGTGTCTGCAAATGCCAGGAGGAGGAACTGGGTGATGGAGCTGCTGTTGGACATCTACCTCTGGGCTCGAGGGGCTGTCAAAGAGAGAAGAGACAGTGACATGTTAGAAGAGACTTGGCTGAACAAAACTAAATGCATTTCTCATAGAAACCCTGCTGAGACTGCGTCTCCTCTTTCAGGAAGACCTTTGGCAGGTCGCTTTCATGAGCTGTGGTTGGTGCTGGCTGAGGGTTCCCCAGGGAGCAGGGTCGGGGGCTCTGCTGTGGGGTCTGGAGGAGTCGTTCCTGCTCTACAGCAACAGGCTAATAGGAACTTGGGGTGATCTCAGATTAAATCCACTTGTGACACCAAAGATCTTTTCGGTGTTGTCCCTCCCAGTCCACCTGACTGCAGAGCACAGCTGAGGGGGTTCTGCTTTGTGTATTTTGTTCTCGTTGCCCCACCAAAGCCGAGGAGTGTTTCTGGCACTGCTGTTTCTGCTGCACCCCATGTGCAATCCTGGGGGTCCCCAGAGGCCAAGAGGCGTTGTCTTTTTGCAGACTGAGCACAGCCCTCTGTCCATCAGCCCCGGTCTCAGCCACCCTGTGCTGGCAGCACTTGGAGCTGGAGGACCATCACCCCCAGACGTTCCCCAGAGAAGGAAGTGGACGCTGCTGAGAGCAGAGGAATCCCATTTCCAAGTGCAGAGCTCCAAACTCCTCACGTTGCCTCATCCTACCCGAGGAGGGTCTCAGCTCTGTCCCCCCAGCCAGGGTCACAGCGGGCTCATCGCAGCATCGCCACGGCGTCAGCGTTGAGGTGTCTTCTCCAGGGGGCTCCTTGTCACCCAGTTATGGCCCAGGAGAGCTGTGCCCTTGTGGAGGGCAGCCTGCCACCCAGCAGGGCTCTGCGGGGAAAGAAGCAAGTACTTTGGAAACGTCCTGAAGCGAGAGTCGTCTCATTTGTTTCACTGGGAGCCTCAGGATTAGGAGGGGAATTGGGACACTTTACTCCCGTGGACAAATCCGTAGGGCAAGGGCAAGGGTAAAGGGAAGTAGCGAGAGTCGTCTCATTTGTTTCACTGGGAGCCTCAGGATTAGGAGGGGAATTGGGACACTTTACTCCCGTGGACAAATCCGTAGGGCAAGGGCAAGGGCAAGGATAAAGGGAAGCGAAGCACACAGGATCACAGGTCGAGTACGGCTCAATCTTGGGTGTGCTGGTGTGGACCATTCTCTTCTGTTCACTCTTCTCTGGTGTGTTTCTAACATCGTATTGGAACAGCAGTGGTCTGAAGAGTCAGCAGTAAAATCATAGTTGACATTAATGTGGAAATGGCACCAGTATTGCTAAAGCTAGACAAAAATTTCCATTTTCAGTGAGGCGAAAATACAAAGTCCGCTTTGCATTAGAGGAGGAGTTCCTACCTCATGCTGTGGGACTCAAGAACTATTTGGTTATTAATTATTTTTTTCTGGCAGGTAGTGATAAAGAAATCACACCACTAGGAGTGTTTGTAAAGTTTAATGTGATACAGTACTTTCAAAATTCTACAGCATCTGATTTCTCTTCAGAAGCCATAAAATGGCAGCAATGTGTTCTCTTTCCTCACAAGTAAACAGGAAGGATGTCGTAAAGTTTTCATATAAACACTGACTTTGAATTATTGATATTCCTAAATTCACTAGCCAAGTGACCCCAGACTTGGTCTCTGAAGTGCATCTGAATGCCCCCTCCCGTAGTTTCTGAGAGCAGCTCCCTCTCCTTCCCTGCTCCCTGGGGCTGTCCCTGCCAGGAGCTGTCTCTCTGTCCCCAGGTCTCCTCCTGTCCCTGTTCCCAGAGCCCATCCCACCCGCCGGGGGCTCAGCTCTGCCCTGCAGACCCCTCCTGGCCGCGGGGCACTGCCCAGGGGCACCTCTGGCTGCGCAAGGCTTATGGAGCAGCTCAGAAAAGTCACAACTACAACTGGGGTCTCCAGAGCAGAGAAAGAAATTCCAGTCTCCCACTGCCCACCCAGCCAACCATCATGATAAAAGTTCAAAGCAAAGACTCCTCGCCTTTCAGGAAAATGCTGTCTTGATGTTCTTCTGGAAAGTCCCCGCTGAAATGGGGCTAAACTGGAGCTGTGAGCAAACCTGGCTGAAGCAGCAGCCTCTTGGCAGCCCTGGCATTTCCAGGGGTTGTTCCTTCCACCCACAGCTTCTCCCCACAGCACCGCGGGGATCTCCCCGGGCAGGCTGAGAGCTGACCTTGCTCAGAAGGACAGCCCTGGGCCCCCCTGGCTGCACCCCCACCTTCACAGCCCTGCAGCCAGCCCTGGGAGAAGGCAGCCCACATGTCCTGGCCCTTTGATGATGTGGTGGGGATGCCCTGCTCTTGAGAACAACCTTTAAAACACCAGTGGATTTTGGAGAGCCCTCCTGACAGATCACTTCAGACATGGGCTATGCCAGCTTCAGGAGACTGCTCCAGGAAACCCCTCTGCATTATACTGCACCAGAGAGACACGTCATGCCCTGTCCCTCTGCCCCTGCAGCAGGGAAGCCCTGCTCCACACATTCTCTTTCTCTTCTGCACTAGAGAAACTGTGAGAGTTGTACTTACAGATCCCATGGGCGGTGGGTTGTGCAGCTTCTGGAGATCCCTCCAGCAACTGCAGAGTCAATGCCCTGCAGCCAGGTACTTAACAAGTCTAAGGCTGTGAAGGTTTCTCCCATAGAGAGCTTTCTCCCATTCCTGAATGCTTTTAAGCTCTCCTGGCCTCACAGGTTTCCTCTCCCTGCCTGCAGGCAGTGCTCCCAGCCCTGCTGTGCTTGGCAGAGGAGCTGCTCCTGGGCAGAGCTGTCTCTCTGCCGTGCTGCCCCATGGCCAGGAGCTCCCTCCATCCCAGGAGCCCCCCAAGCAGGGGCCCATCCACGGCATCACTTTTTCTGTCCCCTCTGGAATCCCTGGAGGTGTCCCTGGGGCTCCAGGGGAACCTGCTGTGAAACAGGGTGAAGTCATTGCTGATGTTCCTTTCCTCCGCTGGGAAGAGACTCTTCTTTCTGCAGTGTCATTTCTCCCATTAGAAAAAGATTAAAAGGTCCAGGAATCACCTTCTCATTGAGATTCTCACCTCTCTTGAGACAGGGCCAGAGAATGATCTCATTTGCCATTGCTGAGGGAAGGGATTCAGCCCCCAGGCCATGGCTGTAGTCCTCAGCTGCTCCCCATGCACAGCACAGACCCATGATGCCGAATTTGCCCCAAAAGGTGAGATAGAAACTGCTCAGAGACTCAGTTTTCAAGTCCATAAGCAGGAGGTATTGATTAGCAACGCGTTGGGGAACTCTCCAGGCCGCCCTGGACAAAGAGTTCCGCCCGTTAGCAATCAGTGCAGCTTTTTTATACAAACTGCTCCAGGGGACACCGGCACTTGCCCAGGGAACCTCCAGGCGACCCTCAAGTTTTCCCAAGGACTCCAGAACTGCCACAGGGTACACCAAAACTTCCCCAAGGACCCCAAAATTGATCCGGTGATGCCCCAAATTGCCCAAATAACCCAAGAATGACCTCAGCAGACCCCCAACTTGCCCCTGGAAACCCCAAAGTTATGCCAGAGGACCTCAAAGGCACCCCAAAGATGCCAAAATTGACACATGAGAACCCTAACCGCAACCCTAACATTAACCCTCAACCAAACCCTAAGCCTAAACCTAAGCCTAAGCCTAACCCTCACTCAAACCCTACCCTTAATCCAAATCCTAACCCTAACCCCAATCTCAACTTTAACCCTCACCACTCACCCTAACCCTAACCCTAAGGTAACCCACAACCCTAGCCCTACCCTTAACCCTACCCTTAACCCTAACCCCAACCCCAACTTTAACCCTAACCCCAAACCTAACCCAAACGCAAATTTGCTCAAGGGGACCCCAGCACTGCCCCAAGGAAACACCCAAGTTATCCCAGGGGACCCTCAAGTTGCCCCGAGGTCCTCCAAACTGCCTGAGAGGACATCAAAGGCGCCTGAAAGACCCCAAACATGACTCCATGGAAACTCCAAAGTTGCCCCAAGGACCTCAACACTGCCCCAGGTGACTCCCAAGTTGCCCCAGGGGACCCCAAAACTGTTCCAAAGACCCCCCAACTGATACAGTGACCCCCCATATTGCCCCCCAAACCCCCTCAAAGGACCCTAGGGGACCCCCAAGTGGCCCCAAGGGACCTTCAAGTTGCCCCAGGGGACCCCCACGGGACCCCAAAGCCAATCCAAAAATCCCAAAGTTCCCACAGGGAAACACAAAACTTCCCCAAGGACGTCAAAAGTGATCCATAGACCCCCAAACTTGCCCAAATAACTCCAAAAATGACAGCAGGGGACGTCCAAGTTCTCGCCGGGGGACCCCCAAGTTGCCCCAGAGAATCCCCAGGTTGCCCTAAAGGCCTCAAAAATTCCCAGGGTAACTCAAAACTGATGCAGTGACACACCAAAATTGCTAAAATAACCCCCAAATTAACCAAGTAGATAATCAATTTGCCCCTGGGGACCCCCAAGTTACTCCAGGGGACCTCAAAGACACCCCAAAGACACCCAAAATGACCAATGGGAATCCTAAACTTAACCCTAACTTACTCAGAAACCCTAACCCTAACAAAAAATTTGCCTGAGGGGACCCCAAAAGTGCCTCAAGAAAACACCCAAATTGCCCCAGGGGACCCTCAAGATGCCCCAGGGTCCTCAAAACTGTCCCAGGGGACCTCAAAGCCACCCCAAGGACCCCATAAATGACCACTTGGGGACCCCAAAACCACCCCAAAGACCCATAAATTGCCACAGGGAACACCAAAACTGCCCCAGGGGACTCTCAATTTGCCTGTGGGGACGAAAAAATTCCCCAGGGGACCTCAGAGCCACCCCAAAGCCCCCAAAAATGTTCCCAGGGGGACCCTGAAGTCACCCCAAGGACCCCCAAACTGGCCCAGGGGACCCTAGATTTCCCCAGGGAACTCTGAAACTTCCCCAGGGGACCACCAAGTTGCCCCAGGGCCACAAAACTGCCCCAAGGACCCCCAAAACACCTCAGGGGACCTCAAAGCCACCCCAAAGACCCCAACAATGACAACATGGGAACACCAAAGGTTCCCCAAAGACTCCAAAACTACCAGGGGAACCCCCAAGTTTCTCCAGGGACCCCAAAATTGCCCCAGGGGACTGCCAAGTTGCAGGAGGGGACCCTCAAGTTGCCCCAGGGGACCCTCAAAACTGCCCGAGGGGACATCAAAGCCACCTGAAAGATGCCAACCATGACCCCATGGGGACCCCAAAGTTGCCGCAAGGACCCCAGAACTGCGCCACGGTACCCAAAAACTTCCCCAAGGTCCCCAGAACTGATCCAGTGACCCCCAAAACTCCCCAAATGAGCCCAGGGGACCCCCAAGGTTCCCCAAGGGACCCTAAAGTTGCCACAGGGGACCTCAATCTTGCCTCATGGGTCCCCAAAACCACCGCAGAGACCCCCTATGTGCCCCAGGGGCAATTTTCAATTTTCAATTTTCTGCAGAGGGCCATCAATGTGCACCTGGGGGCCTAAAAATTCCCCAGAATACTTCAAAGTGACGCCTAACCCCAACCCTAATTCTAACCCTAACTTTAACCCTAACCCTCACCCCAACCCCAAATACTAACCCATACCATTAATGTAGCACAATTCGCAACAGGAGAACCCAGGTTTGCCCCAGGGGAAACCCAAGTTTCCCCAGCTGACCCTAAAGTTGCCGCAGAGGACCTCAGATTTGCCCCATGGGTCCCCAAAACCCCAAAAGATCCCCAAATTACCCCAGGGGACCATCAGTTTTCTGCAGGGGGCCATCAATTTGCCCCTGAATCATAGAATCATAGAATCATAGAATCATAGAATCATACGGGGTTGGATGGGACCTCTGGAGGTCATCTGGTCCAACCCCCACCTCTGGAGCGGGTCTACCTACAGCACGTTGCACAGGAACTTGTCCAGGCGGGTTTTGAATGTCTCCAGAGAAGGAGACCCCACCACCTCTCTGGGAAGCTTGTTCCAGTGCTCTACCACTCTCACAGTAAAGCAGTTCCTCCTCATGTTTAGGTGGAACTTCTTATACTCAAGTTTGTGCCCATTTCCTCTTGTCCTGTCTCTGGGCACCACTGAAAAAAGACTTGGCCTCATCCTCCTGACACCCACCCTTGAAGCATTTCTCAGTCTTCTCTTCTCTAGACTAAAAAGCCCCAAGTCCCTCAGCCTTTCCTCAGCTGAGAGATGCTCCAGGCCCCTCAGCATCTTTGTAGCCTCTGCTGTCCCCTCTCCAGCAGTTCCCTGTCCCTCTGGACCTGAGGAGCCCAGAACTGGACCCAGTGCTCCAGATGGGGCCTCCCCAGGGCAGAGCAGAGGGGCAGGATGACCTGCTTCCACCTCCTGGTCACGCTCTTCCTGATGCCCCCCAGGATGCCCTTGGCCTTCTTGGCCACCAGGGCCCATTGCTGGCTCCTGGGCATCCTGTTGTCCACCAGGACTCCCAGGTCTTTCTCCTCAGAGCTGCTCTCCAGCAGGTCACCCCCAACCTGTCCTGGTGCAGGGGGTTGTTTCTCCCCAGCTGCAGCACCCTGCACTTGCCTTTAGTGAAGTTCATCTGCCCAACTCTCCAGCCTGTCCAGGTCTGGCTGGATGGCAGCACAGCCTTCGGCAGGATTTCATCGATTTGATCCCAAAAATCTTGGCATTCCAGCTACCTGGGGAAAATGAGGACTCACTGGCGGGTAGACAAGAAAGAGCAGCTAAAAAGAAAGTGAGAGCCATCGCTGAAAAGCCTGATGGCTGAATCCCTGGTGTCCAACAGAAATACCGGCTTTCAGGGCTTTTTATGCCTTTGACACTGAGGCTCAGGTGCTCGGAGTCAGGAGTTTAGAGAAGTCAGTTCCTTCCTTGGCCAACTTTATGACATCGGTTCATCGCCTCCAGGGAGGGCTGCGCACAAGCCCAGGGCAAGGAGAGCGGGCTTCTGGTCTCCAGAGCAGAGCTTGGCAGGGCCCGGTCAGACATCTCCACGGGCACTTCCAAAGCCCTCTCCGACGCTGCCTGAGGAGCTTCCTGCCAACCCCGTACACAAACAGGGAGAAGGACCACACCAGTGCTCCGCGTGGCTCCTAGAGCCTTGTCCCCAGAGCTGCAGGACCCCG
>NW_015091640.1:36668-38484 GCF_001431845.1 Calidris pugnax | reverse complement strand
TGGTCTCTGTTGCAGCTCTGGAGAGACGCCATGTCCTTTCTCCTGTCACGAATAGTTACACACGAGAAAGTTTTTGTTCCTTCTTGTATGAGACTGGAAACCTGGACAGTGACTCAGCTCTCATCTATGAGCTGCTCCTGGGCAGAGCTGTCTCTCTGCAGGTTGCCCCATGGCCAGGAGCTCCCTCCATCCCAGGAGCCCGGCCCAGCTCAGCAGCAGAGGAACAGCCCAAGATGTCACTTTCTCTGCTCCCTCTGGGCTCCCTCGAGGTGTCCCTGGGCTCCAGGGGAACCTCCTGGCAAAGAGACTGAAGTAATGATGTGTGGTCTCTGTTGCAGCTCTGGAGAGACGCTTCTCTCCAGCCATGTCGTTTCTCCTGTCACAAAGAGTTATATGTGAGAACGTTCTTGTTCCTTCTGGTATGAGACTGGAAACCTGGACAGTGACTCAGCTCTCATCTATGGTTTCCAGAAAGACACAGGAGGTGGGATTCCTCTTGCCTCAGTGCAGGTGGGCACAAAAGAGGCACCTGCTGCATGGGAGCTGCTGGTCTCAGCTCCAAGGTGATTCCTGGAGATGGAGGCCAGCAGGGAGATGTTCAGACTCCAACACCTGGTGACATTGCAGGGGTCAGAGGTGGCCCAAGATACGTGCAGGGAACTGCCAGATCTACTAGAGCAGTTCATGGAGACAGGACAGTGATCTACTAGAGCAGTTCATAGAGACAGGGCAGCACCTGGAGGCATCATCTTTGATCTCAGTGAAGAATTCCATTGGCCACCAACAGATGCCCACATTTAGGACAACTGAACTATTCCCTTCATCCAGCAAAGTATGGCATCCTGGTGGGAGATGAAGAACCTGCCAATGAGCACAAGGAAGACGACTAAGCCTATTTAAGCGAGGCAAGGAAGTCTCCAGAATAATGACCCAAGGTCTTCTTGGTGTCTTTAACGACCCTGACGCTCACCGGGAGGGGAGCACAGCAGGACGCAGAGTGTCCAGCAGGTTCCTGGGTCTCTTGGGGAAAACTTTTTCACAGGTGCTTTAACAAAACCAGTAGTAAATGCGACAGTGTTTTACGAGAGTCGATGGCCAGGAGCACTCGGTTATTTCCTGCCCGGGGGACAGGGGCAGACCCTCCCGTTGAGTCACCAGGTTCAGAAAGGACCCCTGGCTTTCTAAACTCCTTCCCAGAGAGGAGTTTACGTGTGGCTGGATCCAACCCTCGTTCCAGACGTGGTCAATGGTTTATGGCTAAAGGATTCTATCTGCAATCAGCCCTCTCCATCACTTAGCTAAGATTTCAAAGTTCAGCATGCCATTAGTCACTTCCCCACAATCTGTTGGGGCAAAGAGCCTCTCAGCCTGGAGGAGTAGAACCTTAAGCAAGCGTCCTCACCACAGGGGAGATCCTGGTGTGCAGCTCCTGCCATCCAGGAGAGCTCCGGTGGCTCTGGGGCTGTCCACTCTTTATAGGCTGAGATCATTGACCTATTGGCCTATTCTCATGGCCATGTCCCTGCTCCAGACAGTGTTATGGCTGCGTTGCCCGCCATCCCCCACAGTCAGGTGCCACTTATCGCAACTGGTGGTGTGATGGCCATGGCCCGAGCAGGAACCGGCGGCGGGGCGGGGAGAAGAGGGAGAAAAACAGGGAGAGTGAACCACCACACACGGGCTGGGGGATCTCCCACGGGTTGGATATCTCCATGGATTGGGGGGTGCCCTGTGGGTTGGAAGCGGGGGATCTCCCAAGGGTTGGAGGGCACTCCTGTGGAGGGGGGTGGGGAGTCCTCATGGGTCGAGGGGTCTC
>NW_015091640.1:22737-36658 GCF_001431845.1 Calidris pugnax | reverse complement strand
GGGGCACCCCATGGGTTGGCGCTCTCCATGGGCTGGGGGTCTCCATGGGGTGGGGGCTGACCTATGGGTTGGGGGTGGGACACCCCCCCATGGACCTGCTCCCTCATCACCCCCCTCCTCCCCATTAACCCTTTGCCTTCTCCACCCACGCGCCCCTTTCCCCACATCTCCCTCCTCCAGTAAGCTCTTCCCCCCCCTCCCCCTTTATGCGGGTTTTGGGACAATAAATCCCATTTTTTGGCCAGTAAATGCCATTTTTGGCAGGTAAATGTGACTTTGAAGCCAGGAAGTCCCATTTCTTGGTAGGTAAATGTGGGTTTTGGGCCAGGAAATGCCATTTTTGGGCAGGTAAATGCCAGTTTTTGCCCAGGGGGACTAGCAAAAAAACCCAACCTGAACCCAAAATATCCCCCCAAATGGGGTTGTTTTATGGCTTTGGTGTCAAAAAACCACACAATAACCCACCACATTTGGGTCATTTTATCGTTTTGATGTCAACCCCTCCCAAACCACCAACCAAATGGGGTCATTTGGGGGAACTGTGTTTTGGTGTCTGACATCCCAAAATAACCCACCAAATTGGATCATTTGGGGGTTTTTTGATCGTTTTGATGCCTGACCCCCCAAACACCCCCCCAGATTGGGTCATTTTATTGTTTTGGTGTCAAATACCCTCAAATTACCCACCAAAATAGGGTTATTTTGATTTTGTTTTATAGTTTTGGTGCCCAACGCCTCCAAAAAACCTCCCAAATTGGGTCAGTTTATAGTTTTGATGCCAAAGAGCCCAAAATAACCCACCAAATTGGGTCGGGTTTGGGTGGGCTTTTTCTTATTTTGGTGCCAAACACCCTCAAGCCACCCCCTAAATTGGGTCATCTGGGGTTTTTTTGATTGTTTGGCCTGATTTATGGTCAAGTTGAGGTTGATGGGACCATGATGACCTCATATGGTCCATGATGACCTCATCAAACCCCAATTTTGGGCCATTTGGGGCTCTTTTCGGTGGATTTATTTGGGTCATCTGGGGTTTTTTTGATTGTTTGGCCTGATTTATGGTCAAGTCGAGGTTGATGGGACCATGATGACCTCATGGTCCATGATGACCCCATCAAACCCCAATTTTGGGCCATTTGGGGCTCTTTTCGGTGGATTTATGGCCAGTTTAAAGGTTCCTGATGGTCCTACGGTTCTCTAGGTCCCTCCCCTCACTGTGGGGTGCGCTTGGGAGTCACCTATAGGGTGGGAAGGAGGGTGACGAGGTGTTCGGGGGGGATCTATGGCCAAGTTAAGGTGTGTGGCCACCATGATGAGCCATTTTGGGGTCAATTCTTGACCAATCGGAGCTTCTTGATGGGGTCCCCCCCATCTCTAGGAGGCCCCCCCTTGCTATGGGGTGCATTCGGGGATCACCTATAGGGCCTGGAGGAGGGTGATGGGCAGTGGCCACTGCACAGGACACCCTGATGTCACCTCTAACTTTTTGGGGTGTCCCCCCCTCCCACAGGGCGGACCCTGTGGCTTCTCTGGGCTGTGGCACCCAGGCCCCCCTCCCTCTCTCTGCCCGTTTTTGGGGGGGTCTCTCTTCCCAGCAGGATTTGGGGGGGTGGGGAGTGGGAGCCTCTCCCAGGGATTTGTTGGGGGGGCAGGGATTTCTTTTTATGCAGGGGATTTTGAGGTATTTCCAGTGCCTTTGGGGGTGTGCCAGTGATGGTAGACATCCCATCCTCCTGCTTCTTTTGGGACGAGGAAATCCCATTTTTCGGGCAGTAAACCCCATTTTTGGTGGGGAAATGCCAGTTTTCAGCCCAGTAAAGGCCACTTTTAGAGGGTAAACCCTGTTCTTACTTCGCCTGCACCACGACTGACTGAGAACGATGCTTCTTGCTCTGGGTTTTGCCAAAATGACTCCTTCGCCCGGTCCCTAAAGAAAACAGCCACACGCGTCTTTGTAGGAGGGAAGAATCCTCACCAAAGAGCCCCCAAAATACAAAAGCAGGACTCCATGCGTTTTGCCAAAATGACTCCTTCGCCCGGTCCCTAAAGAATACAAAAGCAGGACTCCTTTTGCCTACCTCCACTACAAAGCCGGGTTTGTGTCATTTTCCATGTTTTAGCCCAATCCATGCTGTTCCAAAAATCCCTCTTCCCAATGGGCCCCCTCCGCCCGCCCCGGAGCCGGCCCTGGGGTGGCCCCGCCGCCTTCTGCCAGGCCAGAGCAGCCTTCCCCTCAGGGATGGAGGCTCTCTCACCCCAAAAACCAGCCCTGGGGTGTCCCCGCAGTCTCCTGCAAGGCTGGAAGCGGCGTTTCCCTCAGGTATGGATCCCTGAGACTCCCCCAGAGCCATCCACAGAGTGGCCTCACAACCTCCTGTGAGGCCTGGAACAGCCTTTCCCCCATGGAGAACCCCCAAACCCATCTCGAGGGTGTCCCCACAGCCTCCTGTGAGGCTGGGAGCAAAACTTCCTTCAGGTATGGAGCCCCCAGACTCCCCCAAACCCATCCCCGTGGTGGCCCCTCAGCCTGTGAGGCCGGGACCAGCGATTCCCCCATGGAGAAGCCCCAAACCCCACTCCTGGGCAGCCTTTCCCTCCTTCCTGCCCCTCGGCCTCTTCCAGGGTGGGGGAAACGCTTCTGTGCCTTCTCTTTCTGCAGCTTTGGATCAAAAGAACCTCTTCCCTCCCCAGAGCCCACCTGGCGGGGGGGCCTGGCAGCTCCTCACCTGGGGTTTTAAGCAGAAATGGGGATTTCTTCTCCCATGAAGTACGTTTTATATAGGGCTGGTTGTGGGAGGGGTTAGGGTTTGGTCAGCAACACCAAATCTTCCTTCATTTCCCCTTTTTGACGTTTTATTTAGGAGGCTCGTTGCCCTCGTGCCCTCCAGTTCTGCTCGAGGTCAAATTAAGCCCTGTTTAATTGGCTGTAATTGGTCGTTGAGGGGCACGGACCAGCTCCCCTCTGGCGCCGAGAAGGGAGAAATGGAGAAACGATTCAGAAGGGATTTAAAAGAAGAATTTGCAAAGTTTGGATGTCTTTGGCTTGGTTGATGCCAGAAAAACCCTCCTGCCCTTGTTTGTGCCCAGAAACTGTTGCTGGAGGCGACAGGATATGGAAATTGTCCCTCAAAACCCCAAGATGCCTTTTGGGGGATATCATGGTGAGTTTTAGTGATTTTAGTGAATTTAGCCAAAACCCCTCGGTTTTGGTGAGACTTTGGCAAAGGTTGCAGGGGCCCCGTTAATTACCTTGACCTGCAGGAAAATAAAAGGCAAGTTGGGAAGTGTCAAGGGGGATGCAAAACCTGTGAAAAGACTTGGGATTTTCTGAGGAGATTTAAAGGATTTCAGGACTATTTGGCAAATGACATTTACTTCTTTGAGCTCTCTCTCTGACCACACAAAAGCTCGCAGAGGGGGTTTCTTCCCAACAGCTCTTGTTCTCAGGAGAACTGGAAAGGAATCCAGCCGGCTGTCATTAAGACAGAGCAAATCCACCCATTTTGAGCCATTTTCTCCAAGAGAATGCCTCAGTTCAAACATTCTCCACCTTCCTGGCGGATAAATGACCGCGGAGGAAACCCAGGACAGGTTTAAGCTCCTAAACCCACGACCTGGTTTTTATGGTACAAGTTCAGGGTTAAAACCTGAATCCAAACATTAAAAAGAGGCGGTGGTTGGACCAAACCCAGCGTGTCCAGGGCGCAGCCACCCACTCATCCCAGTTTCCCTACTGGGCTCGGCTTCTGCTCACTGGTTTTGCTACCTGGAGTTGCTGGGAGCCGAGGAGTTGAGCCCACAGGCCCCAGCTCTGCTTTTTCTTCTGAAAAAGCTGGAAGAAGTAAAAAGGAGGGGATTTTTCCCTTGGAACTGGGGGAGAAGGGATGGAAACTGTCCCCAGGGTTTCGCTTTTCTACTTTTGCTTCTAAAAAAGCCCCAAATGGCTCAATCCCCGCCTTCTGACCTGGGGCAGATGCAGGGGTGAAGTTGTACCTGGACGGTCCATCTCCAGAGCAATGATTTCCCTGAAAAGAGGGAAGTTTTGAGGGGAATCGAGTGGTGTGTGAGGATGCGCAGGGCAGGGAAGGCTAAAGGACCGTCTTGGCGGAATGAATTTTATCCCCAGTGTGGTTTTGTTATATTTTTTTAAGCAGAATAACAAGGATTTTGGGGTTTTTTGATGGAGGATGAGACTAACATCTGCGTTCAGACGTCAGAATGAGGGCGAACGCTGGGAAAACGGGAGGAGGGAGCCGGTTTGGGGTGGGTGTCGCTCGACCCTTTCTCAACTGCGTGTTTTTGGGTAGGGGGTCCCCCATATCAGCCAGAAATGCCCCAAAATGCTCACTGCTGTTCCAGTGAAGCACTGGTTTCACTGACGTCGCAGCCTGTTGTCCAGCCAACACTCTGAAGCAGTAGTTGCTCCGTGGTCGTGGCTCTGGTGGCTTCCTACTGCTCTGGGGAGTGAACCTCACCAGTTTGAGTGGTTTTCTGGGGAAAAACACCCCAATTTTCCCACCCAGTGGGGCCCAAACAGACTCCAGTGGCCGAAGGGCAATGCTGGGGGTGGGAAGGGGCGGTTGAAGAACGAGTGATGTTTTGCTGGGAAATAGGGACGGGTTTGGGCCCAACTCATCACCTCTTCCCTCTTTTGAGATGTTTTTTGTGCCGTACCCATTCCCGACTTGCCTTCCTCACCCTCCTCTTCCTCCCCCTTTCAGCTGCATCAACGTGGGTGGCCAGTTCCAAGCGGAGCTCCCTGCCCTGCGTGACAGATCCAGCTTGGAAGAGGAGGAAGAAGGAGCCTCCCTTGTTTGGAAGCCCTGGGACGACATCGAAACCAACCCCAGGACGCAGGAGAGAGGTTTCTCTTAGGGCTTTTCTTCTGGGAAATGGGAGAATTCCACCTTTTCCCAGCAGCATTTTGGGGCGTTTGGGTTCTCTCCCGTCTTTTCCTGGCCCTGTAGCGTTAGAGGGAAGGAGATGGCTCGTTTTTGGGAGGAAAGTGGCTATATAAGAACCAGTGGTGCTCTCGGGAACATCTTCCATGAGACATGGAGGGTCTTTGCAGTCCCACCTCATCTGCAGCCAGGGAGGAGTTTTCTCTCTGGAGATCCTGCTCCAAAAGCTGCTCTTCATGTGGAAAGAATTGGAATATCCGACTTTTTTCTGGGCCTTTTCTGGTTTCCAGTCTGTTTTCTGCACTTCCTCCATTTTCCATCCATCTCCTCTGGTGTCTTTTCTCCTTTTTTGAGGAAAACCTGACTGTTTGGTGGTTTTTCTTGCCGTTGTAGTTACCAACCTGCTGAACATGGCCTCTTCCAGCGCCATCCCTGGGGCACAGCTCAACACGGAGCTGGCTCTGCATCGCCTGCACGAGGCTCGGGGCACCGTTCCAGTACGGAGCAGCCATTCCCCATTAAGAACCCACTTTGGGACTGGTTTGAACTGGGAGTCGCTCTGACTTGGCTCTTCCAGGGGCCAGAATCTCTTTGCTAAAGGCACCGGGTGCTGCCCGTTGCCACGTGAACGTCTCGTGGGGTGACTGACCCCGTCCCGGTGCCTCAAGTAGAGCTTGTTTGCGTCTGGGACAATTTGGAGAATGGAATTTCTCCTGTGAATGAGGGAATAGTCGATAAAACACCAGATCTGCCCTGGCTAAAGCCCCGAGCGGGTCTGATTGGCTCCCTCTTCTTTAACACCACTGGGGGCCTGCCCCCCTTGCCACCAGGAGCGAGAATTGCCCTTTTTCCTCCTCTGCCGGAGGAATTTAAGTTCTTGTTTCCTATACAATCTGGCAGGAAGCTCTGGAAATGCTGCCTTCTGCCCACCCTGGAGACCCGAATCCCATCCTTTGGCTGATTACCATTGCGCAGGTAAACAGGAGGAGAACAGATCTCTTGGCTTTGGGATTTGTTCTTTAAAATGTGGGTTTTCCGGTGGGGAAAAGTCTCATTTTAATCCATTTCTGGGGCTTTTTGAGGCAGGGAGATGCCTCTTCTAACAATTTGCCTGTGGCTGTTTATCCAAAGGCTTGGATACTTGGACCCCACTGGAACAGCAGTTGTTTCAAGAGGCTTTTTACACCCATGTGAAATGTGTTCACCTGATTCGTGTTAATATCTTTAACTGTTCTGTTTGTCCTTGTGTGACCATGGGCTTGGGAGAAGCGGGATTGGATGGATGTAGTTTCTGTTTCTTGTAAGAACCCCTAAGGAAACCAGTTTTTTGTTACTGGCCGCGTGGTGCTGAGCGGGAGGGGTCTGTGGGGCGCACGCCTGGAGTCGGGGGTCGTCCTGGGGGCGAGCTAAGGAAAACTCACAGAAGATTCCAGAAGGTGAGGAGGCCAAAGAAGACACGCCCATCCCTGGAGATCATTAGCATAGGCCAACCTTTGTATGAATATGTATTGGGAGAAGAGATATAAGCCCAAAACGGGACTTGCACGTGTGTGCCTTGGTTGAGTGGAGACTCCCGGTGCACCCAGCGCTGTTTGCTTGTCTTTACTCGTTTAATAAATTGTAAACTTTAATTGGAATCCTGTTTGAGGCTAAATCATTTATCACACCCGTAAGAATTTTCACCTCATCCAGAAGCAGGTAAAGCCCTTGGATCGAGGCGGAGCTCATTAGCGGGGGCGCTTTTAACCCAGAAAGTTGTATTTTCAATTACACGTTGGAATCCTGTTCCTAGGACCCTTCTTCATGCTAAAAAACCCACCAGGATAAGACATAGTTTGCCCTAATTTGGAATTCCAGTGGAGTATTTTATATCCCTGGTTTTCTCCCCATAGATACAGACTAAAACCATGTCCCAGTGCGTTGAATATTATTTCACCTGAAAGGAAAAAGTCCGATCGGGCTGCATTCGCCCTCCCCTGACGCAGAAAAGGCTCAAGAGACACCGGGACGAGGTGGGAAAAGCTGAAGACAAGGTAAAAAAACTGCTTTTCTGCTTTGGACAGTAGAAATAATGCCTTTTTTCTTCCAAGTTTTGGCTTTGCACCCCGTTTTCCCAGTGGTTTTTTGGCTGTTTAGTGCTCAGGCTTCACCTGCGCTGAGAAAACACGTTAAATCCAGCGCAAAAATCTATTTGTTTTGCCATTTTGAGATGTTTTGAGCTATTTTTTGCCTGGTTTCCAGGCTGTTTGCAACTCAAAGAAGAGACCCTGTGTGGTGCCCAAGGAAAAGCTGATGCCGGGGAGGTCACCACCCACAGCCCCACATCACCAGGGGCTCCTCCAGGGATCCTGGGTCCCGGTGTAATTCGGGAGGAAGAGGCACTGCGTCCTCTCCCTCCCCAACACTCTTCAGGCCCCCGCAGGCTCGCTTGGGCCGTGAGGAGGGGCTGTGGGGGAGGTGATGGCGGGCAGCCCCATGGCAAGCACCACCCGCCACCCACTCTCCTCCACACCACCACCCTCCCGCCCGACTCCCCCTCACCCTCAGGGGGATGCTGGTGGCAAAGAGGGGCCTCGGGCCTGCGCTGGGGCTGCTCGGCCTCAGCACAGGCCCCACGCCCGCCATATGGCAAAGCTCGGCCTGGCCACCAGCAGAACCCACCTCCTGCTCACCAAGGTCTTCGCCCTCATAGGCCGGGAGCGCTGTCAGTCTCCTCCTCTGAGGCGAGGCTGCCGCTGATTGGCCGCAGGTGGGCAGGCTGCTGTGCGGCAGTGCTCGCCCAGCAGGAGAGAGTCACCGCTGATTGGCCACCTGGGCCGTCACCCCGCCTCCTTTGGGGCCCACCCTCCCCTGAGGCGATGTTCTCTCTTATTGGCCACCTGAGGGGTCGCTCACACACACCACATCCCGCCCTAAGTGCCCGGCCTTTCCCCTCTGGGGATGTGTTCTCTGATTGGCTGGCTGTTACAGTCAATCCCACCTCCTCTGACGCCATTGGCTGTCCCGGGCCCGCTGCCTCCCCACCGCTGGGCGGGCGTTGCCAGGCGACCGGCTCCGCCTTCAGGGCTGGGTCCCTGCCCAGGGCCCGTGGGCCCTGAGGGAAGGCCGTGGGGCGTCAGCGCCGGGTCGGGGCCTTCAATAGGAGGCTTTGGGCTGTAAAAAGGAGGCTTTGGGCACGGAAGGGCTGGGCTAGATGCTAACAATGGCGCCTTGGACCCTGAAAATGAGGGGAACCACTTGGCTGCGGCCTGAGCTGGCTTTGTTGCCCAGTGACTCCCCCCAGGGCATCTCTCTGCAGTGAGCAGCGTGAGGGTTGGAGCCTGAAAGCACAGGCCCAACGGACACTGTGGACCTTTTGTGGCACTTTTAGGGATGTTTTACAGGGCTGGTCCGTCCAGGGAGGGAACGCTGCCTGTGCGACCTGTCCAAGGATGGGAAGGGGAGCGGGGGTTCCCCAGGATGCACTGGATAATCATAGAATCGCCTAGGTTGGAAAAGACCCTTGGGGTCATCGAGTCCAACCATCTCCCCTACTCTACAAAGTTCTCCCCTACCCCATATCCCCCAACGCCACATCTAAACGACTCTGAAACTCATCCAAGGATGGTGACTCAACCACCCCCCTGGGCAGCCTATGCCAGTGTCTGACCACTCTTTCTGTGGAGAGTTTCTTCCTAACGGCCACCCTAAACCTACTCCGTGGCAGCTTGAATCCATTCCCTCTTGTTCTGGCGCTAATTCCCTGGGAGAAGAGACCAGCACCAACCTCTCCGCAGTGTCCTCTCTAGGAGTTGTAGAGAGCGATGAGGTCGCCCCTCAGTCTCCTCTTCCTCAAACTCAACAGTCCCAGCTCCCTCAATCGCTCTTGGTACGATTTGTTCTCTAGGCCCCTCCCCAGCTTCGTTGCCCTCCTCTGCACCCGCTCCTGCACCTCCATATCTCTCTTGGATTGAGGTGCCCAAAACTGGACACAATACTCCAGGTGTGGCCTCACCAGTGCTGAGTAGAGGGGGACAACCACCTCCCGACTTCTGCTGGCCACACTCTTTCTCATACAAGCCAGGAGGCCATTGGCTTTTGCGTGACCTGGGCCTGACGTTCCTGCTCTGGAGCGAGGGGTGGAGAAGGGACTGATGGGGTTTGACCCCGGCCGGTAACGGAGCACCAGCCGCTCGCTCACTGCCCCCAGCGCCACAGGGGAGAGAATGGGAAGGGTGAGAGCCAGACAATCCCTGGGTTGAGGGAATAACGGAAACACAGTAAAACAAGAGCAGTGATACCAAACGGTGATGAAGAAGAAAATAGCATAGGGTGAGAACTAAAGTGCGAGGCAGACAAGCGATGCAGCTGAAGGCACCCCCGACGGAGCGCTGCCCAGCCAGGCCCTGAGCAGTGCCCCCCGTGCCAGCCTCCCCCGAGGTTGATGGCAGAGCAGGATGTCCTATGGCACGGGATGTCCCTCCGCTGGGCTCAGCCGTCCCAGCTGTGTCCCCTCCCAACGCACTGTGCACCCCCAGACTGCTGGCTGGCGGGGTGGGCAGAGAAGCAGAAAGGGCCCTGATGCTGCCTACACGCTGCTCAGCAGGAACGAGCACATCCCTGTGGGATCAAAGCTGTTTCCAGCGCCAATCCAAAACGCCGCCCCATAGGAACTGCTCCGAAGAAAAGGAACTCTATCCCAGCCACAACCAGCACAGCGCCCCGGAACAAGAGAGGGTGCTGATGCCAGGAGAAATGGCGACTCCAGAGCTTTGCGGAGCACCGGTGCCTTTCTGTGCCCCGAGATGTCTCCGGAGGGGCAGGTCAGGCTCAGGCTTCTCTCCTCCTCCCCTCCGGGCTTTGTGGTCTGGGGGGGGAGCTGGGCCTTTGCTGTCAGGACAGGCTGGGTGCGGGGCAGCTGGCCTGCAGGCGGTGGCAGAGGCCAGGAGGGACACTGTCTGCTCGGCACACCCCGGGCGGTCCCCATGGGAAGGACACCACAGCGCTGGGCTGCTCGTTCCAGCTTTATTGTAAACTTAACGCTATTCAAATGCAGCCGTTTCCCGGAGGCTTATTTCCCCTCCCCGGGACTCAGCTTCTCCCCTTTTTTTTTGCCCCCCTTTACCTCCTACTTCAAGTGATTGTAAAAATATGGGGTGTTTAGTTAGAATTTAACTTAATTTAGATGAGCCAGCGGAGGTGGCTGGGAAGAGTCACCTTTAAATCTTCTTTTGTATTTTGAATAAACGGTTGTTAAGTTTGGGGAACAAATTACTCATTAAATCATAAAACACCTCCTGGAACCACATATGTCACAAGTTACTTTTTTTTTTTTTTTTCCCTGCTAAATAGTAATCGGTGTCATGAAGTTTCAGGGGTTTTCTAGTGCTTTTCTAGTGCTTGTTGATGAGGAACGTCCAAGCTCAATGAGCTAATCAAGGAGGAAAAGGTAATTATCTCAGTGAAGGTGGCCGTTATCCGACCGGCTGACTCTGCAGAGTTGGCCTAATAAGGTGTGGGCTTAAGAAGGTTAGAATACTGGGAATTCCATTTCACGTAGATTTGGGTTTTTTTTTTCCTGTGCAGAATCTCCTTTGTGTTGAGGAAGAAGACGACAAAGCAATAAATAATACAAAGCAGCTCTTTTGGGGTCTTTTTTGGGTTGCTTTTGTTACAGACGGGAGGAAAACAGGACAAGAGCGGGGAAAGTACTAAAATGTGACCTTGGTTCATTCCCATTAGTTCCTGAAAGGAGAAGCTGGTGGAGAAAAGCTGTTCAATCTGAGGACTCATCAGGTGTGGGGCTGCCCCCAGCTGAAGGAGGGACAGAAGCAGCTCTGACTCTGGAAACACCTGGAATGGGAGAGAGCGAGCGAGAGAAGTAGGGAATGGGGAATAAAAGGCCTTGGGAACGTTCCTGTGCAGAACAGGAATTCCCTGGGAGCTCTGGAGTGGGGCCCTTGGTGTGCAAAAGGGGAGCATGAATGCTCCAGGGGGTTGTTCAGAAAACAACAGTGGGATAAACCTTCTACCCCCCTCACAGTAAAGAGCTTTCTCCTCATCTCCAGTCTCAATCTGTTCCCCTCCAGCTTGAAGCCATTGCCCCTCGTCCTGTCACTGCAGCCCTTTCTAAACAGGCTCTCCCCAGCCTTCCTGTAGCCCCCTCAGGTACTGGAAGGCCGCTATTAGGTCTCCCCGGAGCCTCCTCTTCTCCAGGCTGAACAACCCCAGCTCCCTCATCCCGTCCTCGTAGCAGAGGGGCTCCAACCCCCTGATCATCCTTGTGGCCCTCCTCTGGACCCTCTCCTTCAGGTCCATGTCCTTCCATAAGTTGAGGGCTCCAGCCCTGCACACAATACTCCAGGTGAGGTCTCACCAGAGCAGAGTAAAGTGGCAGAATCCCCTCTCTGGACCTGCTGGCAATGTAGCTTTTGATGCAGCCCAGGATGGAATTGGCCTTCTGGGCTGCAGCTGCCCACTGCCTGCTCATGTCCAGCTTCTCCTCCACCAGCACCCCCAAGTCCCTTTCCTCAGGGATGCTTTCTAATACCTCACCCCCCCAGTTTGTGCTGATGGCGAGGATTGTTCCGGCCCAGGTGCAGAACCCTGCATTTGCTCTTGTTGAACCTCATGAGGTTCACCTGGGCCCACCTCTCCAGCCTGTCCAGGTCCTTCTGGATGACATCCCGTCCCTCTGGTGTATCGACAACACCACACAGCTTGGTGTCGTCCGCAAACTTGCTGATGGTGCCTTTAATCTCCCTGTCTATATCATTGATAAAAATGTTAAACAGTATTGGCCCCAGCACGGACCCTTGAGGAACACCACTTGTGACTGGTCTCCATCTGGACTTTGAGCCACTGAGTACCACCCTCTGGATGTGACCATCCAGCCAGTTCCTTATCCACTGAACAGTCCACCCATCAAATCCGTACCCCTCCAATTTGGCAATCAGGATGTTGTGGGGGACCGTGTCAAAGGCCTTGCAGAAGTCCAGACAGATCACATCCAGAGGTCATCCTTTATCTACTGACCGTCTGACTGTCCCTGTCACTTTATCATAGAAGGCCACTAGGTCAGTCAGGCAGGACCTGCCCCTAGTAAAGCCATGTTGGGTGTCCTGGATCACCTCCCTGTCCTTCCTGTGCCCAAGCATGGCATCTAGGAGGATCTGTTCCATGATCTTCCCAGGCACAGAGGTGAGACTGACAGGTCGGTAGTTCCCAGAGTCCTCCTTTCTACCCTTTTTAAAAATGGGTGTGATGTTCCCCTTCTTCCAGTCTGCAGGGACTTCACCTGACTGCCAGGATTTTTCAAATATCATGGAAAGTGGTTTGGCAACTACATCAGCCAGTTCCTTCAGGACTCTGGGATGTATCTCATCAGGTCCCATGGACTTGTATATCTTCAGGCTCCTGAGTTCATCTCGTACCTTGTCTTCACTTACAGTGGGAGGGACCTTGTCACCCTGGTCTCCAACTTTTTTGTCATCAACACAAGAACTAGGAGGAAGGGGGTTACCAGTGAAGTCATTGAGGCAAAGGAGAGCATCCTTAAAGATCTGCCAGCTCTGTTCCGCTCCCTTGCCCCTGAGGTCTGTTTCCCATGGGGTCCTATTTACTAACTCCTCAAAGAGCTGGAAGTTTGCTTTCTTGAAATTTAGAGTCCTAACTGTGCTTCTTGTGGGCTTCAAACTCCTTAGGACAGTGAACTGCACTAGGGCATGATCACTGCAGCCCAGGCTGCCTTCAACTTTGACATCCCTGATGATTTCACTTGCATTTGTGACCAACAGGTCCAACAATGCATTTCCTCGAGTAGGGCTGGTAATTTCTTGTCTCAGGAAGTTGTCCTCGAGGCACTCTAGGAGCTTCCTGGATTGTCTGCAGCCAGCCGTGGTGCTTTTCCAGCAGACGTCGGGGTGGTTAAAGTCCCCCAGCAGGATGAGAGCCTGTGATCGCGATGCTCCTGGAGCAAGGGGGAGGGAGAAGGCACCATCGACAGGCTCTGCCCGGCCTGGAGCAGACTCCTACCGCAGGGCTCCCTCTGTTGTCCCAAATCCCTGATTCCTACCCATAAGCTTCCAACCTGTCCCTCCCAGTAATCCCAGTGCCTCTTTACCCTCCTCCCAGTAACCCCTGCTGGAATTTTTTAACCGGAACTTCATCTGGAATTTTAACTGGATTTTTTTAACTGCGATTCTAACTGGAATCCGAACCAGGATTCTAACCAGGACTTCAACCAGAATTTTAACTGGAATTTTAACCAGAATTTTAACTGTACCTTTTAAACTAGCATTCTAACTAGGGTTTTAACTGTTATTTTTAAGCTAGAATTCTAACTAAGGTTTCAACTGGAATTTTTCAACTGGAATTCTAACCAGAATTTTAACTGGAATTTTTTTAACTGGGATTTTAACCAGAATTTTTTAACTGGAATTTTAATCCTGGTTAGCATTCCAGTTAAAAAATTCTGGTTTAAAAATTACAGTTAAAATTCTAGTTAGAATCCTAATTTTAAAATTACATTATTTAAAATTCCAGTTAAAATTCTAGTTAGAATCCTAATTTTTAAATTCCAGTTAAAATTCCATTTAAACAATTCCAGTTAAAATTCTAGTTAGAATCCTGGTTAGAATTCAAGTTAAATTTCGGTTAGAATTCTGGTTAAAATTCCAGTTAAAATTCTAGTTAATATGCTAATTAAAAAAAAAATCAGTTAATATCCTGGTTAAAGAATTCTAGTTTAAATCCCAGTTAGAATCCTGGTTAGAATCCCAGTTGGAATCCCAGTCACCCTCATCCTGGCTACCCCTCCAGGAAAAAAAAGGTTTTTTTAAAGAAAATAAGATTAAAAAGAGAAGACTAACGATTAAAGCACACTAAATCGTTATGTGTCATGTGCAAATCGTTATGTAAATTGCTTTAAATATGTATTATTGCTGTGTGACCTGTCAATCTATCTCTATATAATCATATAATTAATAGATCTATTTAATCATATAATTAATATATCTCTATATAATCTATATAATCCCAAATAC
>NW_015091640.1:21947-22727 GCF_001431845.1 Calidris pugnax | reverse complement strand
AACTGCCCCAAAACAACCCAAATACCCCCCCAAAATACCCTAAAAATGCCCCACAAAAGTGCCCTAAACCTCCCCAAAACTGCCCCAAATACTCTCCTCCTTTTCAATGGAGCGGAAAAAACAATTTTTTGTGGTGCTGAGGGGGAAAAAGGGTTTCCTTTCCCGGCGCGCCGCCGCGTTTTGCGAAAGAACCATGAAAACGTGAAAGGTTTTTTTTTAAAAATAAACCCCTTGAAATCCCTCGGGGCTGCCGTCGCCATGGCAACCCGACGGACGGGAAGCACGGCGCGGATCGATGGCGTCATTGCTCCGCGCCGGGCTTTGATTGGCCGCGCCGCGCCGAGACGAGCTCTGATTGGCTGAATGGGCGGAGGGTGGGCCCTGGCGGCAGTTGGGCCCCGGTAATGGCGCCGGCCTCAGCCCCAGGGTCCCGTCCCCGATCCCCGCCATGGCGCCGAGGCGAAGGCCGGCTGCGGCGGACGCGACCCTGAAGGACCGGCAGGGCACGGGTAGGCCGCGGCCGGCGGGAGCGGGTCCCGGGAACGGCGACCGAGGGGTGCGCGGCAGCAGGCGGAGGGAGCCGGGGGTAAAGGGAGGCCTCGTGTCCCGCACCGGGAGCGCGGGGGAGCGCGGGGGGAGGGGGCGCGCGGGAGGAGGCTTAAAGGTGGGGGAGGGGCGGGGGGAGGGGAGCTGGACGCCCCCCCATTTCTGTTCCTGCCACCAGGGACCCCAAAGCTGCCCCAAAGACCCCAAATTGGCCCCGGTGACCCCAACTCCTCC
>NW_015091640.1:10017-17257 GCF_001431845.1 Calidris pugnax | reverse complement strand
CCCACACATCTATGGGTCCTGCCCTATATCTATGGGTTCCAGCTGTCCCATCCCCACCCCTATGGGCCCTCCCTCCCTCCCTATGGGTCCTACCCCCCATCTATGGGTCTCAACCAGAACCTATGAGTCTGCCCCACACATCTGTGGGTCTGCCCCCCAGGTGCGCAGCCGGGCCGACGGCCACCTCTACGCCCTCAAACGGAGCCGTCGGCGTTTCCGGGGCCCCACGGATCGGGAGCGACTCCTGGAGGAAGTGACCCATATGCGGCGTGTGGGGCAGCACCCCCACATCCTACCCCTTCTGTGGGGCTGGGAGCAGCGAGGCCGCCTCTACCTTCTCACCCACTTCTGCCCCTGGGGGTCGCTGGGGGAGCTGTGGGGCAGACTTGGGGGGCAGGGGATGGGGGAATGGCGCTTGTGGGGCTACTTGTGGGACCTGCTGCTGGCCCTGCGGCACCTCCACGCCTGCCCCATAGCGCACCTGGACCTCAAACCCGCCAACATCCTCCTGACCCACGGTGGCTGCCGCCTGGCCGACTTCGGCACCGCTGTTGCCCCACGGCTGCCCTATAGCAGCCCACAAGTGCCCCACATTGACCCGTGGCCAACCCAGGGTGACCCACGACTGACCTGCACTGCCCCACAGATGACCTGCAGCGACCCACAGCCGACCCATGGCACTGCCAGTGCCCCAGAGCTGACCCATAGCGACCCACAGCTGCCTCACACTGCCTCACAACCTACCTACACTGCCCCACAGCTGAGCCACGGTGCCTCACAGCCACCCCACACCTTCCAGCTCCGCAATTATGGGGCCGGTGACGCCCGTTATGCGGCCCCTGAGGCACTTATGGGGCAGGGGGGACCCCCCTCTGACATCTTCAGCTTGGCCTTGACCATCCTGGAGTTGGGGGGCAGCCAGCGTCTGCCGCCGTGGGGTGAGGGGTGGCAGGAGCTGCGGCGTGGGGGGCTGCCCCAGAGCGCAGCGCCAGGTATGTGGGGCAGGGTGGGGGGCTATAGGGCAGGGATGTAGGGGCGTGGGGAAAGGCTGTGGGGCAGGGTGTGGGGATATGGGGCAGAATGGAGGCTACGGGGCAGGGATGTGGGGGTGTGGGGCGGAGCTATGGGGCAGGTTGTGGGGCTGTGGAGCAGGGTGGGGGGCTATGGGGCAGGGATGTGGGGGTGTGGGGAAAGGCTGTGGGGCTGTGGGGCGGAGCTATGGGGCAGGATGGGGGCTGTGGGGCAGAGCGCCGAGTCGCATAGTTGGCCCCACACCTTTGCCCCATAGGGCTGTCGGAGGAGCTGCGGAGGGTCCTGGGGGCCATGATGGAGCTGGACCCACAGCGTCGCCCCACGGCGGCTGAGCTGCTGACCTGGGGAGCAGTGAGAAGGGCTGGACGCTGGAGGGTCCTGACCCGTTGGGCCGACGCGGGGCTGCGCGGGATGGAGGCCCTGGGGGAGGTCAGACCCATGGCGTGACCCACGGTGCGGTGTCTTGCCCCACATCCTGTATTGCTGTCCATCCCATATCCCTGCCCCATAGTGCTTTCCCAGTCACCCTATAGTGGCTGTGGGGCACCCATGGTGCAGTGTCCTGCCCCACATCCCTGCCCCACATCCTCTATCTCTGCCCCATAGTGCTTTCCCAGTCACCCTGTGGTGGTTATGGGGTGTGCTATGGGGCATGCTTTGGGGCTGAGACCCACGGTGTTACCCACAACATGGTGTCTTGCCCCATATCCCCACCCTGCATCCCATATCCCTGCCCCACATCCCACATCCCTGCCCCACAGCGCTTTCCTGGCATGCTATAGGGCTCAGACCCAAAGCGCAGTGTCCTGCCCCACATCCCTGCACCACAGCTCATCCTCTCTCCCCCACCTCCCCCACAGGCATTCCGGCTGGCCCTTTGGCGGCTATGGGGCACGCTATGGGGCACGTTATGGGGCCCAGCCACCCCTCCCAGTTCCCCCCTACCCCACACACCCCACAGTAGCTCGGAGGAGGAGGACGACGACAAAGATTCACAGAGGTGTGTGGGACAATGCTGTGGGGCACAGGGGGATGCTGTGGGGCAGGGGCCATGCTGTGGGGCAGAGGGGGATGCAGTGGGGCAGGAGGGACGCTATGGGGTGGGGTACATGTTATGGGGCAGGGAACACGCTATGGGCCAGGGGAGGTGCTAGGGGGTGGGGAACATCCCACTCCACATCCCCCCGCCCGACGGCCGGCTCTGCCTCACAGCCGCCCCCCAACTCTCCCCCACAGGTCGCCCAGCCCCATGGTGGGGCTGCGACGGGCCCTGACCTTCGAGGAGGAGGAAGAGGAGCCGCCCCATGTCCTCCCCCAATAAAGCTTAGTTACGGGTCTGAGCCCCACATCTGCCCCCCAAGTGGGAGCCTGCGTGGTTTTGGGGTACAGTTTTATTTGTTGGGGGGGTGATCTATGGGTCTGGGGGGAGGGGTCTCTGTGGGTCCAGCCCCTCCCCCTGTCTCAGGCCACCTCAGTTTTTTCAGGGCCTCAATAAATTCGTGGGGGGAAGAGGGGTAGGATGGTCAGACACAGCTTTGGGGGGAAAAACAGGGATTTTTGGCGTCAAAGGGGTAGGGTTTGGGGTGAAAAGTGAAGATTTGGGGGTAAAAAATGGGGATTTGGGGTCAAGGGGGAGGTTGGGGTAAAAAACAGGGATTTGGGGGTTGAGGAATGAGATTAGGGGTGAAACAAGAGGGGGTTGGGTCAAAGGGGTGGTTTTCGGGTAAAAAAACTCTCTGATTATTACTCCCTGTTAGTATTTAAGGCGGGTGGTGATGAGGGGGTCAGCAGGAGGTCAGGGTCAATTAAGGGAGATGTTGGAGCCTGGGGGTGGGCGCTCCAGGGGGCAGGGGGCGAGGTGTGATCTCCTCTGTCCCTCCAGGAGCCAGGGCAGGAACAGCAAGAGGCAACAGGTCAACCCGTGGCTGTGGGGCTGGTGTTACCAGCAGGGCCCTGGGGTTTTGATCCCGGGCGGCCGTACGGGACACCCGGCCTGCTGGGAGCAGGGGGGATGCACCTGGGAAAAGAATTTAGGGGCAGGGCTCATTGACAGGGCTTTGAACTGGGTCTGAGGGGGAAGGGGAGCTCGCTGGGCCTGCGCGGGTCAAACCCGAGGGGAGCCGCGCTGGGGCTCAAAGGATGCGCGGCTCGCGAGGGCTCTCGCTCTGACATTTCATCTGAGGAAAGGAACAGACATTTAGAGAATTCTGCTGGCGAACAAAGGGAGAGCCCTGTCCCGAAAGGGGAAAAGGGCACTGGGCCAGAGCTCATGGACAGAGCTTGAAACTAGAAGGGAAGGGGGAAGGGGATAAAACCAGCCCCTCTGGCAGTGAGCCTGGGGGGAAAGGGCCAAGGATGAGGGTGAAATCGGGAGCCCAGTTCAAATGCATCTGCGCTAACACACGTAGCGTGGGCAACAAACAGGAGGAGCTGGAGGCCATTGTGGGGCAGGACAGCTATGATGTAGTCACCATCACGGAAATGTGGTGGGACGAGCCATGGCTGTGATGCCGTGAAAGACGCAATCAGGACTCAATAGCCGGGATGACTATTAAGCAGGTATTCTTTATTGCAGCGCTGGACGCACAGGGGATCGCTCCTCCAAATGTGCGTGCCACCTGAAACATTTCTCTTGAACTTATACAATGAAGTATTCCCTATTCATAAGGCGCCTATACATATTCATAACCTGTCCCCGAAAGGGCAGTCTTTATTATAATGAGTCTCCGCCTTTAATTCCTCCCAGCTGCTCATGCGCAGTGCTTCCTGGTGGTCGTGGGCCGGGGTCTCGGGATGAAGACTGTATGTCTTCCTCACTGTGTACTTTTCACCTTGGGATGAAGGCCTTATGTCTTCCTCGCTGTGTACTTTTCACCTTTTGGGATAATTGCCTCCTCAACAGAGCTGGGTTCCTTCTTTGAATCCCCTAGCTCCCAGCAAGGTCGACATGACAGTTTTACTGCTTCAAAACATCCTTCCTTGTTTAAACATCCTTCCAGTAATTCATTAACATACCTTTGAGCCCCCCATAAAATAACATTGTGCTGGTCTCAGGATTACTCCCTAGATGCCTGCCTTCCTGTTTTTGTAGCTCTGCAGGGGTTGCAGGCCCCTGTTTGTGGTCAGTCAGGCTACATTTGCTAAGTCATACCTGTCTTTATTCTTTAATTCAGCTGGAACACTGCGATGAATGGCTATAAGCTCCTCAGAAGGAATAGGCAAGGAAGGAAAGGGGCTGTGGCTCTGTACGTTAGGGAGTGTTTTGACTGCACAGAGCCAGATTCCAGAGATGATGAAGTTGAGTGTTTATGGGTAAGGGTGAAAGGGAAGGCTAACAAGGGAGATTTTGTGCTGGGAGTCTGCTATAGACCACCCAACCAGGATGAGCAGGTTGATGAGGTATTCTATAAGCGGCTGGCTGCAGTCTCGCAAACGCCAGCCCTTGTTCTGGTTGGGGACTTCAACTTACCAGACATCTGCTGGAAATACAACACAGCAGAGAGTAGGCAGGCTGGGAGGTTCCTCGAGTGTATGGAGGATAACTTCCTGAGGCAAATGGTAGGCGAGCCTACCAGGGGAGGTGCCTTGTTAGACCTGCTGTTGACAAACAAAGAAGGGCTAGTGGGGGATGTGGAGGTCGGAGGCCGTCTTGAACTTGGCGATCATGAAATGGTCAAGTTTTCAATTCTTAGTGAGGTGAGGAAGGGGGTTAGCAAAACCTCCAGCTTGGACTTCTGGAGGGCGGACTTTAGCCTGTTAAGAAACATGGTTGGGAGAGTCCCTTGGGAGATAATCTTGTGGGGCAAAGGGGTCCAGGAAGGCTGGACATTCTTCAAGAAGGAAATCCTAGAGGCCCAGGAGCAGGCTGTCCCCATGAGGCGCAAGATTAAAGGGAGGGGAAATTGGCTGGCCTGGATGAACAAAGAACATTTGATGGGTCTTAGGGAAAAAAGGAGGGTTTACCCCTTTGGATGAAGGGACAGGCAATTCAGGAGGAGTACAGAGATCTTGTTAGGTTATACAGAGAAAAAATTAGGAAGGCAAAAGCCCAGCTGGAACTCAGCAAAAAAAAGTCACAACAAAAAAAAAGTTTTTATAAATACGTCAACAAAAAGAGTCAGGGAGACTCTCCATTCCTTACTGGATGCAGGGGGAAACATTGCTACCAAGGACGAGAAGGCTGAGATACTTCATGCCTTCTTTGCTTCTGTCTTCAGACATTCTTCAAGAAGGAAATCCTAGAGGCCCAGGAGCAGGCTGTCCCCATGAGGCGCAAGATTAAAGGGAGGGGAAATTGGCTGGCCTGGATGAACAAAGAACATTTGATGGGTCTTAGGGAAAAAAGGAGGGTTTACCCCTTTGGATGAAGGGACAGGCAATTCAGGAGGAGTACAGAGATCTTGTTAGGTTATACAGAGAAAAAATTAGGAAGGCAAAAGCCCAGCTGGAACTCAGCAAAAAAAAGTCACAACAAAAAAAAAGTTTTTATAAATACGTCAACAAAAAGAGTCAGGGAGACTCTCCATTCCTTACTGGATGCAGGGGGAAACATTGCTACCAAGGACGAGAAGGCTGAGATACTTCATGCCTTCTTTGCTTCTGTCTTCAGTAGTCAGACCAGCTACCCCCAGGGTGTTCAGCCTCCTGGGCTTGGAAGATAAAGATGGAGAGCAGAACAATGTGGGCTCAGTTAAAGGTCCCTCACATCGTTAAGATTTACTTGCATCTGGAGCAACAGTGTGTGCCAGTAGTGACCTTGAGAGCAGGGGATGAGTGAGAAATACAAGTGTTGCATCCTGAAGCACATCCTGACAAAAACCAGCACAGTCTGGGAACCAAAACTTGTCTTGATAGTAGAATAATTGTTATTGTGATAAGCTCAGTAGAAGGTAAAAAATATTTTTATAAGTCCATGATTGGGTATTATCAGGGGGAAACATTGCTACCAAGGACGAGAAGGCTGAGATACTTCATGCCTTCTTTGCTTCTGTCTTCAGTAGTCAGACCAGCTACCCCCAGGGTGTTCAGCCTCCTGGGCTTGGAAGATAAAGATGGAGAGCAGAACAATGTGGGCTCAGTTAAAGGTCCCTCACATCGTTAAGATTTACTTGCATCTGGAGCAACAGTGTGTGCCAGTAGTGACCTTGAGAGCAGGGGATGAGTGAGAAATACAAGTGTTGCATCCTGAAGCACATCCTGACAAAAACCAGCACAGTCTGGGAACCAAAACTTGTCTTGATAGTAGAATAATTGTTATTGTGATAAGCTCAGTAGAAGGTAAAAAATATTTTTATAAGTCCATGATTGGGTATTATGGGGGAGTAGGTTTGTGTCTTAGTGTATATAAGTCTCTCTGTGTAGCAGTAAAGGTGGTTGAATTGGATTTTTGGATTCGCTTACTGCATGACCTACGAGTCCATGATTTCTTCATACGCCACAGAACACCCCCATAACCCAGGAGGAAGTAGTTAATGATTTGCTTATGCACCTGGAGACGCATAAGTCTATGGGGCCGGATGGGATTCACCCAATGGGTACTTGGGGAGCTGGTGGGAGAGCTCACCAAGCCTCTCTCCATTATCTATCAACAATCCTGGTCAACAGGAGAGGTGCCAGATGACTGGAGGGTGGCTAACAGGACACCCATCTACAAGAAGGGCCAGAAGGAGGATTTGGGAAACTATAGGCCTTTCAACCTGACCTCGATACTGGAAAGATCATGGAGAGGATCATCTTGAGTGAGCTCTCGTGGCAATTTCAGGGCAGCCAAGGGATCAGGGCCAGCCAGCATGGCTTTATGAAAGGGAGGTCTTGCTTAACCAACTTGATCTCTTTCTATGATCATGTGACCCACCTTCTCCATTCAGGAATGGCTGTGGACGTTGTCTACCTGGACTTTGATAAGGCCTTTGACACCATCCCTCACAGTGTTCTCCTGGAGAAGCTGGTGAATCCTGGCATAGACAAGTGTACTCTTCACTGGGTTAAAAACTGGCTGGATGGCCATGCCCAGAGAGTTGTGATTAATGGGGTGAAATCCGGTTGGCGGCCAGTCACCAGTGGTGTCCCTCAGGGCTCGGTTCTGGGGCCAGTCTTGTTTAATATTTTTATTGATGATCTAGACAAGGGGATTGAATGCACCCTCAGTAAGTTTGCACATGACACCAAACGAGGTGGGAGTGTTGATCTGCTTGAGGGTCGGAAGGCT
>NW_015091640.1:3980-9041 GCF_001431845.1 Calidris pugnax | reverse complement strand
CGGGGTGATTTGGGGGCATTTTGGGGCTCCTCCTCGGTTTCCAGTGGTGAAGGTTTTTGGTCCTGGGGCAGGTTTGGGGTCCAGAGACAGCGAGTTTGGGTCTGGGGGTTTGTGTGGGGATTTTGGGTTCAGGGGACCGGGATTTGGGTCCCGGGGGCTGTGACCCCTCAAAAAACTGCAGACATCCCTTTTCTGGGCAAAGAGCAGCCAAAAGGCTCCTTTTTGTGATTATTCACCTGGGAAGCACACCAGGGCCCCCAGTGCTCCCAGTATGGGGATACCAGTGCTCCCAGTATGCGACACCAAGGCTCCCAGTGCTCGCAGTACGGGGCACCAGTGCTCCCACTATAGGATACCAGGGCTCCCAGTGCTTTCAGTATGGGCCAAGCACTGCTCCCATCCCTCCCAGTACAGGCATCCCCAGTGCTCCCAGTATAGGGGTCACTGGGGCTCCCAGCGGGGGGCCATGTGGTGGTTGTGGGGTGTGCTAAAGTGGATGTGGGGCCATCATGGGGGGATTCTAGGTCACTCAATGGGACTGGGGCAATGGGGGGTTGTTGCGACGGAGGGAAGACAAGAGCACTCAATATGAGTGACCAGCAAGCTTCGTTTATTTAGACACACTACCATTCTTTTATGCACACTCATAATTAGCTCATACATATTGCAAAATGAGAGCTCATTATTGGTTAGTTCTAAAAAGACAGTTCCGCCCGAAATTCCTTTCTTACAGTTACATGTTTACCTTATCACAGACATTCTGTTGTTGGACCACAGCTGCCTTCAAGGCCAGAAGAACAACTTCAAGGCCTTGCAGTTATTGGGAGTTAGATAAGCTGAACACGGTGCTCATTAAGCTCTTGCTGGGCTAGCTGGCCCATGTCTACGTGACCCTTCTCATCTAGCCAGTCTCCCACAATTCCCCCATTTTTATTTTGGGTGATATAAGCTTGATTAATAATTCTCATAAAAAGAGTTTTGATACAAGAAGACACACAGCTCAAGCAGAGTAATACTATCACTATTATGATTAAGATCAACAGTCCTGGTTGTAACACACTTTTAAGCCATCCACTTAACCCCATCCAGTTTCCCAGAGCATCTAGACCAAAGAACCCAGTATCTTGCTGTACCTTCTGGGAGTGCCCTATGAGGTCCTGGATTTCTTTATGAATAGATCTAGAATGGTCAGATAAATCCATACAGCACATTCCATCAAAATCCTCACAGCCGTGCCCGTGGGCTAGTACCAGGAAATCTATCGTGGCTCTGTTCTGTAGCACAGCGTGCTGTACCCTTGACAGGTCCTCTGACAACTCTGAGAGAACTCTGCTCGTGGCGTTGGATTGCTTCACAACCCAACATGCCAAGTTTTCTATATTTTTATGAGCTTGAGCCGCAGTGACGCCTGGTGTAAATAAAGATGTGAATATAATCTTCCACTTACTCCAAAGTGCAACATCATCGTTACAGGTTGATTGTAAAGCCTGTGTAAAACCCCTTTTAAAGCGATATATGTGAGTCGAGTTAGGGTGGTGTTGCGGCGCGCCTAAACTGAGTTGACCTATTGTGCACAGCCCTCCCTGAGGGTTGGAGGGAATTCCTGCCACATATTAAAAAGAATCCTTTAGGGAGGCGCCTGGGCAGCATGGTGCCAGGGCCCGAATCGCTCTTGTTGCGGGCCAGTCTCTGGCACCGTGTATCTTCCCATGTAGTGGAATCGCCTATTGGAGTAGGGCTTGTGGGGACTGACTCATTGACCCAGCGCCCCTTCTTTTCACCACCTGACCAGTGCCTCAGACCGATATAGATACAACAGCTAGCGTCAAGGGAGGCCGCTAGATCAATTTCTTGTGGCTCAGGACCTATTGGGAGTTTATCATCCCAACTATCATACTCATCAAACATGTCGGAGGTGTTGTTCCAATTGAACGGAAGTTTACCAGCCACATTATATTGCAATCGCAATTCTGAGAGAGATTGATTGAACATCACAAAGGTGGCACTGGTTAAAGGCACTCCTATAAGACAGGTGGTGAATGGGGATCTGGGTGATGCCAGGCTGGCACAGAAACTGGTTGTATTGAGTGACCGGGCTAAAGTCACCCATACATTCTCGCGAGGATCAATGAGATTGTGCGGTGTAATTTTGACAGCAGTGCCCTCTATTTCGCCTTTGATGAGGATACATATTATTAAAATGGTGACATAGTTTGTGCCAGTCTTGTGTGCTAACAGCCCATAACTGTGAGATTTTGATGCCATTCTTACACCTTTTGTCTAAAATGTCCAATACAGACGAAGTAGTGCTCTTCTGTGGAGTCCCTCGTCGTCATTAGGCGTGGCCGTAGTCGTCAGTGTGTTTGACAGCAGGCCTCACCCATCGGCTGGGAACCCAAATGGTACCTGTGGTGGTAGAAACACAGACATAACCAGGTCCTACGTAAACCACCTCTGCAGGACCCACCCATTGTCCTGTTTTTGCATCTTTATACAACACTTTCATGGGTGGTGGCTTGAGAGTTTCAGATCCTGCATGATTTGTTTTATTGGCACCCATATTGTGCTTGGCGGGGTGCCATCCACCTGTAGGATACGGCATTGACCCTTCCTGATCAGATCTGCTAGCGTGGCAATCTTTTCCTGTATTGTCCGCCGTGGTTGTAGCGGAGGGGCTATCCATTCCAATACGATAGTGGTGGACCCCTGCTTCTCCCCCGTTTTTATTTTTTTGCTGAGTTAAGGCTGCCATAAGATACTGCTCACCACATAAAACAGTCAAGTCAATGGGCAGACCTTCAACACGGCGATGTGTGGAGCGTGTGGTTACCACAGAAGCGATTTGTTGCAGCGTTTGTCTTTGTTGTTCAGTGAGCTGCACCGGCGTTGCAGGATCCGTTCCCCGCAGCAGGGGGCGCAGTTGATTCAGTAGTTCATTGGGGATCCCTGTAACAGGTCGAAGCCACCGCAGGTCACCCAACAGCCGTTGGGCATCATGGAGAGTCCGAATATCCAGCTGCAAGGATAGTTTCTGAGGCTGGATTGTCATGTCGGTGATACGCCATCCTAGGTACTTCCAGGGGCTTGTCTCTTGTACCTTTTCCGGCGCAATTACTAAACCTCTCTGTCTGAGCTGTGTTGTTAGTTCCTGCTTTTGTTGCATGGAAAAGGGTGTCGGTTGGGCCAGTAAAATATCGTCCATATGATAGATTAGAGTACAGGCCCAGTTTTGTCGCAGTGGCTGCAAGGCGGCATCAACATAAATCTGACACAAAGTGGGTGAACTTCGCATTCCCTGCGGGAGGACTGTCCATTCAAGGCCCTTCTCGATTAATCGCAGGAAGGGTAAAGGCAAATCTTTGCTTATCATCTTCATGCAGGGCAATAGTGAAAAAGCAGTCTTTCAAATCCACAATGAGCAGATGCCACCCTTCAGGCATCATAGCCGGATTGGGTAGGCCAGGCTGTAATGCCCCCATGTCGTACATTTGTTTGTTCACAGCTCGCAGGTCGTGAAGCAATCGATATTTTCCTGACTTCCTCTTGATGACAAAGATGGGAGTATTCCAAGGGCTTGTTGATAGACGCAGGTGACCCTGGCGAAATTGTTCTCGGACCAGTTCGTGTGCGTGTTCCAGACTTTCCCTTTTTAGCGGCCATTGCTCTATCCACACTGGTTCTTCTGATTTCCAGCGAAGGGGGATCGGGAAAGTCCAAGCAATGGCCGACCCTAAAAAGGGAGGTCCGAGGTAAGGACCATTCCCATCTGTGCCAGGATATCACGTCCTACCAGAGCATGCACCCCTTCAGGCAGTGGGATAATAGAAACACAGCAGTTTACCACCTTGTTCTCTATAGTCCATCGCAAAAGGGGTGATTTATGAGCAAGAGTCAATCCTCCTACTCCCACAACTGTGGCATTGGTCGGGTATGTTGGCCATAGAGCCGGCCATTTCCGTGTACTGATTATAGAAACATCAGCACCGGTATCCAAAAGTGCGACAAGTGAGATGGTTTGGTCGCCGTACTGCACTGTAACTGAACGTCGTGGTTGTTGGCGCAGGCCGATAGTTAGCAAGGCCATTTGTCCCGTAGATCCAAAACCACTGTGCCCTCGAGGTTGCACCTGCATTGGTTGAAGGGCCCCCGCAAGATGTGGTAGGGGAATCAACTGTGCCACCTTAGTGTCTTTAGCTATAAAAAGTGGTGGAAACAGCGTCTGAGCCATAATTTGAATCTCTCCATAAAAGTCCTTATCAATCAGTCCAACCAAAACATTAAGTCCCAGCATTAGTGGCAGATGAACACCCTATAAGTAGTGCTCCGACCGGTTGTCCATTAATACAGATTGGTCCCTGTGTGCCGGTAGCAATCCTGACAGGTTTTGAGTCCAATAGGGTGCAATCTACTGCTGTTGCCAGGTCCAGTCCGAGGCTTCCACTTGTGGCTGGCTGGAGAGGAAGGGGTTGTGCGCTGCTGGACAGGCAGCCGCTTTGTGTGTCGGCGCGGGGCGGCTCTTCCCGCTGGGTCGTCCGTTTCCCGATCCAGGTTGACGACAGGCAGCTTGGTTGTGAGTGTCTGATCGACAGTTCCTGCCCCACACGGAGTTGGCATTGCAGTTCCGTCTCGTGTGTCCGATGACGCCGCAACGGTAGCACCGCAAACGGGGTGGGCCACGGGCATTTGACCGTCCAACGGAGATTTGCAAAGGAGCAAGGGCTGCCAAAGCCTGACTCTGCGTAACCTGTGTGTGTTCCTTTAAACTATTCCCTAACTCCTTTACTGCCTCCACTAACATTGCCTGTGACCCCACCGGTACCTGTGCCATTCTTTCTAGTCCTTCCTCGATGGTCCATGTCCCTGGTAATGTAGCCAAGATGTTACGAGTGGCCGGATTACAATTTTGTATAGCACACTGCTTTAGTATAGTGCTTTTGAGATAGTCAGGCACCCCGGCCACCTGTATGGCATTTGCTACTCGATCGATAAACAAACCAAATGGCTCCTCCCTTCCTTGCTTAATACCCATATAGGAAGGGATTCCTCCAGGCTCTCTTATGC
>NW_015091640.1:0-2063 GCF_001431845.1 Calidris pugnax | reverse complement strand
CCTATTGTTCGAAAACCGTATCTGGGTTATCAAAACAACCTCTCGCTACCCCATAAGCTAATAAATCAGGCAACTCCTTTTTACAATCTATACCCTAAATGCTCCGCTCCTCTAAAAAGCATTTGAGCAATGCATACGTCGCTTGTCTATCCATACCTTCGTCAGCGCTGTTGCAGCCTTTGCAAGACCTCGGCGACGCGTGGCCGGCAGGACCCTCTATAGGTGCTCCCGAGCGCAGGGATTTCCCTTTTGCCTTCGCAGGACCCTCTATAGGTGCTCCCGAGCGCAGGGATTTCCCTTTTGCCTTCGCAGGACCCTCTATAGGTGCTCCCGAGCGCAGGGATTTCCCTTTTGCCTTCGCAGGACCCTCTATAGGTGCTCCCGAGCGCAGGGATTTCCCTTTTGCCTTCGCAGGACCCTCTATAGGTGCTCCCGAGCGCAGGGATTTCCCTTTTGCCTTCGCAGGACCCTCTATAGGTGCTCCCGAGCGCAGGGATTTCCCTTTTGCCTTCACAGGACCCTCTATAGGTGCTCCCGAGCGCGGGGATTTCCCTTTTGCCTTCACAGGACCCTCTATAGGTGCTCCCGAGCGCGGGGATTTCCCTTTTGCCTTCGCAGGACCCTCTATAGGTGCTCCCGAGCGCGGGGATTTGTCCCTTTCACCTTCACAGGACCCTCTATAGGTGCTCCTGGGCGCGGGGATTTGTCCCTTTCGCCTCCTGCGCTGCTTACAGGACCAGTACCCGGGCTCCGCCGAACCGTGGCTCGCAGGTCCCGCCCTCTATAGGGTCCCTGTTCACAGGTCCCGCCCTCTATAGGGTCCCTGTTCACAGGTTCTGCCCTGTATAGGGTCCCTGTTCGCAGGTCCCGCCCTCTATAGGGTCCCTGTTCACAGGTCCCGCCCTCTATAGGGTCCCTGTTCACAGGTTCTGCCCTGTATAGGGTCCCTGTTCGCAGGTCCCGCCCTCTATAGGGTCCCTGTTCACAGGTTCTGCCCTGTATAGGGTCCCTGTTCGCAGGTCCCGCCCTCTATAGGGTCCCTGTTCACAGGTCCCGGGCTCCGCCGAACCGTGGCTCGCAGGTCCCGCCCTCTATAGGGTCCCTGTTCACAGGTCCCGCCCTCTATAGGGTCCCTGTTCACAGGTTCTGCCCTGTATAGGGTCCCTGTTCGCAGGTCCCGCCCTCTATAGGGTCCCTGTTCACAGGTTCAGCCCTCTATAGGGTCCCTGTTCACAGGTCCCGCCCTCTATAGGGTCCTGGTCCCTGTTCGGGCGCCATTTGTTGCGACGGAGGGAAGACAAGAGCACTCAATATGGCTGACCAGCAAGCTTCGTTTATTTAGACACACTACCATTCTTTTATGCACACTCATAATTAGCTCATACATATTGCAAAATGAGAGCTCATTATTGGTTAGTTCTAAAAAGACAGTTCCGCCCGAAATTCCTTTCTTACAGTTACATGTTTACCTTACCACAGACATTCTGTTGTTGGACCACAGCTGCCTTCAAGGCCAGAAGAACAACTTCAAGGCCTTGCAGTTATTGGGAGTTAGATAAGCTGAGTACGGTGCTTATTGAGCTCTTGCTGGACTAGCTGACCCTTCTCAGCTAGCCAGTCTCCCCCAGGAGACCCGCTACCATATTTCCCCTAAAAGCTGCTTCAGTTTAGTATTAGGGTCCAAATTATCGTAACGGCAGGTTTAAGTACCTTAACACCCCTCATGTTGGGGTCCAGGTGCCATAAGACCCCTCACAGCTGCTCCAGAGGTGACACCAGGGTCCCAGCTACGATACGAGTGAGGTCTAGTTCCCTTCAAGGTGCAAATACTGGGGCCTGGTTACCGTAATCCCCCTAATAGCTGATTAAAATAGCTGCTAATAGCTTTAATATCAGGCTTCAGCCTCACCCTCTGCTGGTGCTGGGCTCCCGCGATGCCCCTAATGCTGCCCCCACTGCCGTAACACTCCTAATGGCTGCTCATGTGGTGACATCCCCGGGGCAGGGGGGTGTATGTGACCCCACTTTCTATTCCCAGCAAAGGGCACGCAGCGGGGCAGGCA
>NW_015091639.1:0-1346 GCF_001431845.1 Calidris pugnax | reverse complement strand
ATGTGGGGGCACATGTGTGGGCAGAGGGACACTCACACGTGTGTGCAAGGGGCACGGGGGGCACACACGTGTGCAAGGGGCACATGTGTGGGCACAGGGACACTCATATGCATGTACAGGGGACATGGGGGGGCACACGTGTGTGCACGGAGCATGTGGGGGCACATGTGTGGGCAGAGGGAGTCTCAGAGGCATGTACATGGGGCACAAGCATGTGCAAGGGGCACTGGGGGGCACACATGTGGGCACAGGGACTCTCACACACGTGTGCAAAGGGCATGTGGGGGCACACACGTGTGCGAGGGGCACATGTGTGGGCACAGGGACACTCATATGCATGTACAGGGGACATGGGGGGGCACACGTGTGTGCACGGAGCATGTGGGGGCACATGTGTGGGCAGAGGGAGTCTCAGAGGCATGTACATGGGGCACAAGCATGTGCAAGGGGCACTGGGGGGCACACATGTGGGCACAGGGACTCTCACACACGTGTGCAAGTGGCATGGGGGGCACACGTGTGGGCACAGGGCACGAAGACACAGATGTGGGCACAGGGACACGTGTGGGCACGGGGACACACAGGCGTGTGCACGGGGCACAGGGACACACACGCATGTGCATGGAAGATGGGAACACTCACACCCGTGTGCAAGGAGCACGGGGACACTCATACACATGGGCACGGGAACACCCGTGTGGGCACAGGGAGACTCACACGTGTGTGCAAGGGGCAGAGGGAAACACGTGTGGGCACACGGGGACACACGTGCAGGCATGGGGACACACACACGCATGTGCACAGAACATGGGGACACTCACACCCGTGTGCAAGGAGCACGGGGACACTCATACACATGGGCACGGGAACACCCGTGTGGGCACAGGGAGACTCACACGTGTGTGCAAGGGGCAGAGGGAAACACGTGTGGGCACACGGGGACACACGTGCAGGCATGGGGACACACACACGCATGTGCACAGACCATGGGAACACTCACACCCGTGTGCAAGGAGCACGGGGACACTCATACACATGGGCACGGGAACACCCGTGTGGGCACAGGGAGACTCACACGTGTGTGCAAGGGGCAGGGGGACACACGTGCAGGCACGGGGACACACACACGCATGTGCACAGGAGATGGGAACACTCACACGCGTGTGCAAGGGGCATGGGGACACACACACGTGTGCACAGGGCGGAGGGACACACACGTGTGGGGGCAGAGGGACACTCACACATGTGCATGGGGCACAGGGGGACACACGTGCACAGGGGAACACACACACGTGCACACACACGGGCACTTGTGCACACTCAGACACACTCCCCCCCCCCCCCCC
>NW_015091638.1:43715-121345 GCF_001431845.1 Calidris pugnax | reverse complement strand
AAGTTTTGGGGCTCCCCAAACACCTCCCTCCCCGCCCCACCTCGGAAAATCTCGTACCCCACCTTAGGAACCCCCTGGGCACCTGGGACCCCCCACGAAATCGGGGAAACGGCGCTGTATTTTTTGCACCCGCCCGAGTCGCACGCAGTTTTGCCAGGGAAGACCCGAACCAGAGAATCGACGCCACGCCTGTGCATTCGTTGAGTGTGGGCAACCGGGAATAATGTGGATTAATTTTTTTTTGTTTGTTTGTTTGTTTCTTTTTTTTTTTTGTCAGCGTTAGGTTGATGGTTGGACTAGATGATCTTTAAGGTCCCTTCCAACCTAGACGACTCTGTGATTCCGTGACGCTCCGGCACAGCCCTGCGCTCTGTGGATCCGCGCTCGCTCTCCCCTGTAGGCGTGGCCAGGGCGGGCAGGAGGCGTGGCTACGGGCAGGCCGGGGGCGTGGCCGAGATGGGCCAGGAGGCGGGGCCACTGCCCGCCCGCAGCTCCGGCCGTTGGCTGCCGGGCGCGCGCCCCCTCCCGTGTCCCCTCTGAGGCCTCTCGGGTGGGCCGCGGTGACCGCCCTCAGCCCGCTTCCCTCCACCCGGGGACCACAACCACTCCCCGGCGGGCAGGGCTTCCCGCTCGCTGCCCTGGCCCTGCTCGCAGCCCGGGTGGCCACAGCCGCTGCCTCAGATTGGGATTATTTATTTTTCCCAAAAAAAACGGGGGTTTTCCCCAGTGCAGACCCAGAATCAGGTACTTTTGTGCTGCGGTGGCAGCTCCTGCTCAGTGTGTGCGGCCCTGCGGGGGCAGGGCCCCATTTGGAGGAGCCCGAACTGGGAGGCAAAAAGGGGGAGCTTCTGAAAGCCCTTTTATGCCTCCAGGAGAGGTTAGAAGGGAGAGCAAGTTTTTAACTCCTATTGATAGGCTTTCTTTGCAGTTCAGAACCATCTATAGCACAGGCATTTACACCTCTGTATCCATTTACAAATATATATACAGATTTAGGGAAAATATGTTATCTTTTTACACTTAAATAGAATGTCTGCTTAAGCTTAGAACTACTTAGACATTAACACTTATTATGTAGACTATCTACTTAAACTTTCTGCTAAGACATCTATTTTGACACTAAGATCTTTTTATAAATATTTTAAAATATATTTTTATATTCCAAGATCTTTTTTGTAATAAAGAATCACAGAATCATAGATAGATAGGGTACACACCCAAGTACAGGGGTTTATCGTACCTTTGGTTACAGACAGGCCCTGGGCTGTATTTTGGTGACCTGGTGGGCTGAGACCAGGAGAGCCCACGTTTCTCCCTGCCCACAGCACCAGCTTTCCCTTCGCTCCATTTTACTCTTCAGCTGGTTTGTCTCTTCCTGGTCTCTCCACCTTCAGCCACCACAGCTACTCCGAAAGGCGAGTCCCTGTCGGAGGGTTACCTTTTCACAAGCACTTACACCACGACGAGGCAAATCGGGAACAATCGCCACAGCCCAGCGCCGGAGACCACCGCCGGCCGCTCGCGCCGCTCCCAGCGCTGCGCGTGCGCCGGAACCAGGGCGTGAGGGCGGGGCCGGAGCGCGCGCCCGGCGTGGCCGGCGCCCGAAGACTACAACTCCCGGCATCCCCCGCGCCCGAGGACTACGGGTCCCGGCGTGCCCCGCGGGCAGACACAGCTCCCAGCATCCCCCGCGCCCGAGGACTACGACTCCCGGCGTGCCCCGCGGGTAGACACAGCTCCCAGCATCTCCCGCGCCAGAGGACTACGACTCCCGGCGTGCCCCGCGGGTCGATATGGCTGCCCGGAAGCGTTTCATCCTCCTGCCGGTCCGGTGCCGGGGTCTCTCCTGGGTCGCAGTCAGCTCGTCACAGCAGTGCCTGTAGGTCTTCGATAGCTCATCAGCTGCTGTGCCAGGCCAGGCTTGTCTCTTGCCGATGTCTCCATGTTACTTTGTCACGTCCGTGTCTCTATATTTTGTGTCTCTCTCCCCGCTTTTTCCCTTCGATTCCCGGCTGACAAGGTCCCTGATCAGGTAAGACTGCTGCAATAAGCATTCTCACTTTCTTGCATGCCGCATGCCTTCGTCAATTAGTGTGGCTGATCAGGTTTTGTGGTTGGGTTGGTGCCCTCGTATTTACTTGTCTATGTCTTCCTCTGTCTGCCCTTGACTGGATACCCATAAAGGAGAAACATTCTCCTTCCACACACCAACAGCAGCTTCATTTCAGCTGGGTCAGGATGTCCCCAAGAGCCTGATGTATCACCTGGGCCTTCTCCACAGCTGCAGCTGTCTGCAAGGCAGCAGTTTGGAAGCTCATCCTGCACGTGGTGTGTGGCAGGGGTGTCGACATGACTGCCCCATCCCAAGGCACGTGCCTGCTCGAGAGCCCAGGGCAAAGCTTTGGCAAATCCTGGCTGTTGTGACTCTGCACCTGCTGAGTAAAGGGTTGAGCTGGGGGAAGGGAGTGTCGGGCCACAGCCACCTTCGAGGTGAGCAAAGGAATTGGCACTGGTGGAGGGAAACCCAAAAGGCTTCTCTGAGCTCTGAGAGAACAACTTGGGCTAAGCCTTGACCAAGGACATCCCTGCAGAGGAAATATCTTCTTGATGAAGGACAAGGTGTTTGTGGGGAGCCCAGGGCTGTGGAGTCAGCAGCATCAACACCCAGGGGTTTGGGGGAGTGTCTGTGGTGGGTGCCTGTACTTTCTGTGAGCAGCTAAATCAGATCTAAAGAGAGGGCCCACAGCCATCAGCAGCTGAGGTTCTGCACTCCTCAGGGAGACTACATTGGATGTGGAGACATTTGGGATGTTGCTGGGCAGGCAGAGACCTTTGCCAGCGGTGGAGCCTAAGCAAAGTAGTGGCTGCTGAGCAAACCTCTCTCCATCTCTTCTGTCAGTAGGACAGAAGTGGCTGCAGAGGGAGAGACTCACTGCAGGCATCGGGCATCCCTGCACAGCATGTCTGCCGTCCTGCCTTGTTCAGCCTGATCTTCCCTCATTTACCAGCCCGTCAACACCAAGATCACACAGGGCCAGGGCTCTGTCTGGGGAGGAGAAAGGGGCAGGCAACAAGCTTGGCTGGTCTCTTACACACATCGTCTCTATGTCGCAAGAGATCTGTGAAAGAAGGTAGTGGAGTCCAGCCTCCTTAGAGGCATCTTTCTCTGCGGTGGGGAGACATAGCAGTTGCCCACTGGTCTCTGAGAGCAGGATATTATAATGAACATCAGGGACAGATCCCCTCCAACTCTGTAGGAGAGAGAGAGGAGGATCAGACAGCTAACTAAGGTCCCCAATGTTTTGGCAGCTACGCTCCTCACTGCTTCCTGTCTTGTCAGGAAGATTCCCAAGTGCCTTCTTCCACCCATCCCTGCACATCTCTACGCTCCTCCACCCAGGCATATCTCCTGATCAGGATGAGAGGAATCTGTTTAATACTCAGAGCTAGGGAGGAGAAATCTAAGCTGAAGGTCTAGATTTTGATTTGAAGGCTTTTTTTTTTTTTTTTTCCCCCTGTGTCCTGGGGATAGGTGTTAGGCAGGGACTGCAACAGGCCCATGTCCTTCTTACACTGGGGGCTCCAGACCTGGATGCAGCACTCCAGGTAGGGCCAATCGTGTTGCTCTTGTTAATAAAGGCAATTAGGGTAGTATTTGTTGTTTGAATATGTCTCTGTGAGATTTCGAAGTCTTAGCTCATTTTTTTAGCTGGAGTTATAAATAACACAGAGATATAATAGCTGTCAGAGCATAAGTTGGCTAAACTACCCCCAGTACTTATCTTAAAGTACAATGATAAATTGTTTTATGGATGATCCTTCTTTTTTTTTTTTTTTTTTCCCACTGTGTCCTGGGGATAGGTGTTAGGCAGGGTTCGTAAATGATTTTGGAGGGTGAGACATCTCCATGCTGGGTCCTTCTACCACTGGTGGCTTGAGGAAGGGGACATGGGTAAAAGGATTTCAAATGCCCCCAACCACAGAGAAAGTCCATGCAAGTCTATGTCAAACACATCCCAAATGATAACTTCAATACTTTACACCCTAACCACATTCCCTCATCCTAAACCCCTTGCTCCAAGCCCTCACCCTTACACAGAGTTGTGGAGTTCCCATCCTTGGAGATATTTGAAAACTCTGAATCCAAGACATAGTTCTACATTCTGTCCTCCTCCTAATTCTTCAGTTCTATCAAAGCGAACAGTTCCAATATATGTTTATTGTACATTTTTTTAATCTTGCCTGTACAAAGAAAGCCGAGTAGGTCAGAAAACAATTATCTCCCCTTTACATAAACAAATTTACAGATTTCCTCTCCCCTTCCCCTCGCTTCTGACAAAGGCACATATACTGTCAGATTGGTCTCAAAGAACACGCTGGCTGCAAAGCCAAAAAACAGTGAAATCATCCAGTAACAGAAGAACAGAAACATGAAGAACAAACCACACATCTGCAACTTAGGGTCACAGTAGCATGATGTGGCTTTTTTGTCTATTACAAACCCCATAACTGCATCTTAACTGGGAAACCTTCCAGCATTATCAGCAATGACAGCAAAGGAAGAACCAGTTTTCTGTAATGTCTATTTAAAAAAATATAAACTCCACTTACAAATATTCAGGATTCTTGTTGAGAATGTGCTGTGTACCTGCCCTTCTCCTTTAGGAACATCAAGAGGATTCTGTACAGTGTATATAGCAGCTTGCTGCAACACTGCTGGCAGCTACAATTTCTTGGTGATTTAATACATCTGCTGCATTTAGAAAAATTCTTTACTTTCCTAAGAACTGAAAACAGGTTTTTATCTGTACGTCAGATGATAATAAAAATGCAGTTCTACTCGTAACTGACTCACGAAACTGCAGGAAACCGAGGACTTGCAACAGGTACAGGATGAATTCAACCTCTGCCTTCCTCAGTCCAGAGGGACAGCAGAGTCCAACAGCAGACACTCATGAAAATCCTCTGGAGAACCAAGCCCTGTTTGCCACCAGCCAGGTTGTGGTTCCTCTCAGAAGCCCTAAGACTGCAGACATCCACATGCCAGTGGGACCTGGGGTATGAGCCCACCTGGCAAATGCTGCTGCCTGCTCTAAACACGGTCACTTGCTCTCAAGCTCTGGTGACAATGCTGAATAAATCTCCCTTGACTTAAATGGCAGCCTAGACTCTTTGTTCAGTAAACACATGTACATCACAGAAGCTTAAATATAAGCAAGATTTAGTCCACTCTAAAGTCTTCTTGTTACAGGTCTGCAAGTCCTTCTTCTGCACAGGAAAAAAACACCCAACTACAGCATAAGCACTCCGAATTATTCTTACCTTCTGCTTCTTTCCCCAGATTCAATGGAGCTTCTGTTTGTGACCTTACCTAATGCCATGGTTTGGGCTGCAAACCAGGACACCCAACATTAGTGAACAAGACACATTTGCTCTGTTTCTGTCCATGCTACGTCACTCTCCCCATTGCGTACAAAGACACAGAGTCACTTGTGGCAGCACTGACCTGGAGCATAACTCCAGTGTTCACATGGACAGCAGAATTCATGAGTCACCTTGCTGAGTTGTTTCTTTTGCTTCTTAGGTTTTCTCCCCAAGAATAAACAGAAAGACCCATAAAGGATGTGTGAAGCAGTGATATCAGGATCATGCCCACATACTTCCTTTATTCAGTTCTATGAGAGGAGTGTGGTAGGACAATGAGCGTAATAAACATTTGATCTCTCAGGTAATTCTTCTGCTTTGGGAAACCGAGTAGCATATTTTCTCTGGTTACAAAAGCTGCTCCTAAATTGTTGGCTTGTTTGGTAGAGTTCTGTGATCACAGAGAACTGCAAAAAGCAGCATTACTGACAGTGCAGTTGGGAACAGATTTGTCACTATCATCAGCCTTAAAGACTGATTTTTTTCTTTCAGCTCTTGAGATCTTACGAATAAAGCTACTTCTGTAGAGACCAAATCCAAGAGCATCTGGTAGGGACAAACATGCTGGTGTTCATGATCTAATACCATAACAAGAACAGTGAAAGTTACATTCCTTTGGTAGTTCTCTACATTGGTAATGGTCTGAAATTCTTCTTCTGTGCACGTCAGAAATGCTCCACACTCCATCATCCAGTTCTGTTACTGCTCTTCACAAACTTAGTGTTACTTTTAGTCCATTGCAAAGTAACAATCTGGGACACAGAATAAGGAGGAAATTTGTGCCCTGAAACTTGACCTTTAAATTTTAAGAAGTTAAATACTGCCACCCAGATCCAGTTTTTCTGAACCTACCCTGTATGTATGTGGCTGAGCTTCAATATTTGTACAGGAACATGCACGCAGATACACAAATATAGCAGTGTCTTTCTGTTCCTACTTCCATACATGTGTTCATGGAAATTTTGTGTGTTTTAAAAATGCTGTCTCTCCTTTCTGGTGTGTGTACACCCTTCTGTCTATTGGCACAGCGTTTTCTCCCAGCTTGATTTATACGCTATGTCGACGGTTGTTGATCATGGCCACAATGTGTGTCAGGTCCAAACTTTTCATCATAACCTCCATGAACTCCTCGTCTTTCCTCGCTCCCTCCACAAATTCATCCAGAGAAAGTTCACCTGTGTCAGACACAGACAGAAGGCATCAGAATCGCGCCAATCCACATCTGAGAAGGAAGAGTGCAGTAATCTAACTTTAGAGACCACTTACTATACATGCACTGTTCTATAGCACCAAGAGGCATCAGAGAGTCTTTTTAAGCTTATATGAAACTTCCATGATATCCAGGCAACTCCAGCTTCCTTTTTTTTCCCACACAAGGGAAAGGGTACATAAGAAAGAATAGAGGAAGTGCACAGCTAAGGAGTGGGATCATAGCTTCCTATAAATAAAGCTAGATTAACCATCTCCTTTTTGGCCTAACCTGTCATAGTCTTAACCTGCTCCACTCTGGTTGTTTAAAAGAAGTGACAGAAAGAAGCTGTGACAGCCAGCTAGGCCAAATAGCCCTTGTGCAGGGAACCAGCTCAGCAGACTTCTTCTGGAACAATAAAAGAGCCCGTCAGAAGGTAATGAGCACATGAAGTAGCAAGGAAAGAAAAATCTCTCAGGGACACACAGCGACTCCAGAGCCATTGACCAGGTTTTGACTGACTGGTCCATGGCACTCCGTGTGCTGGCTGTACTGCCTGTTACAGACCCAGCGAAGAAACTCTGAATTTCAAGATTAAATTCCAGTTTTTCCTTTCCCTGCTGCTGAAATAGTTAGGAGCAGCTGGGGCCATCTGTTAGTATCTCCACTTCTAACTCTGACATAAGCTACACACCAACATACAAAAAGGAAAAAAAAAAAAGCAAACCACTCCAAAACCCCGCAACCAAACTCATGTGGACAGAACACAGCTGAGACACAGCGCCAGGGGAGGTTCAGGCTGGATATTAGGAAAAATTTTTTCACTGAAAGGGTTATCAGGCATTGGAATGGGCTGCCCAGGGAGGTGGTTGAGGCCCCATCCCTGGAGGTGTTCAAAAGACGGGCTGATGTGGTGCTGGGAGGTCTGGTTTAGTGATGATGTTCCTTGTTTGTTGTGTGGGTGTCTATTTTTGTCAGTTAGGTTGATGGTTGGACAAGATGATATTTAAGGTCCCTTCCAACCTAGACGATTCTATGATTCCATGATTCTATGAGACTTAGTACAGGGAACAAATCCTGTCATACTGATTATGCAGGGAGAAAAAAGCCTCAGTAAAAGTCATGGAGAATGCATTACTGGGTGAGAATTCATGTAACAAGCAAATATAAAATAAAGAGGCATAAAGTTCAATCAAGAAAGGAAGGCATGGGTGTCTCTGTAGCACAGAGACCGTCTGACTTGGATGACAAAGACAGGAATCTTACCATCTCCATTCACATCAATTTTGTCGAAGACCCGGTTGGTGAACTCCTCTGCACTAGTTTCATGGTCACCACCATTAATAGCTCGAATAGCCTAAAAGAAAAGAGCAAGAATAGGAAGCTGCCTGATGGCTCCCAAAATGATAGACTAATCCCACTGCAGTCTGTCAGCCGAGGTTCAGAAGACGACAGTCACGCCTGTACTATCCCCACACAAATGAATCAGCATCACAGGAAAATGCTGCAGAAATCACCAGGCTTTACAGCAGGCACTGAAGGGTGCAAATGGAGCGTGGTTCTGGAGCATGGAATGAGTAATTAAACCCAGAGGATCAACCTAAATCTGCATGGGCAGAGGCTAAATGCTGCAGAAATGGCAGAATCACGATCCACAAAACTGATCCACTTTATACTACCCTGTGGTCCACCAAGCCCAATGAACACCATCAAACACCCTCTGCACATGACATTATGAAATTCCTTTGTTATATGCCACGGTCATTTATTTCTGTTCTTGCTTTCCCAATCTCCATTTATATACTGCTTCCTGTGTGTCCCACTTCTCCCTAAAACTCACTGGAAATTCATTTTCAGCTTGAGAAAGCTTAAGCATTATTCACTACTGTTTACCACAATTCATCTTATTCATAACTATATAGTGCAGGGTTCTCTTTTTTTCATGCCTAATTGTTTCCTTTGTTTAAGGATGTCCATGAAATACATGATTCCAGCGTCTTCTAAGACTATTCATTTTCTAGTTTTTACCTCCTGTACCTTCTGATATTTGGTAAGTTTATTCATTCTTTTTCAAATGCCATTTTACTAAAACTAAATATCACCTCAGGCTGCAAAAAAGACACTGAACTACACCAACAAAATTCCAAGGGCAGTAAATTTGTTGCCACCAATTATCACCCACAGGGTTTGTTTCTCAAGAGCTCTGTGTTAATTCATATCCAGGTGAGAATGTATTATTAACATCTTATTAGTGGTTTTATTTGTGGACAGCTCAGGCTTCAAATTTTTATCAAATAAATTCTCTGACCTTTCTTATTCAGAAATGTAAATTATTTAGGGTCAATTAATCTTTTCTGCATCTTTCTAGTTTCCCCAGTCTCTAGAGAATGATCTGAACTTCCAGCATGATTCATTCTGAGATATTCATAAGGTTGTGTTTATGCCTGTAATTCCAATACCTCCCACAATAGCTATCTGCATACAATCTTTTCCACTGACAGTCATTCTTCAAACTACTTGCCAGTCAGAAATGTTTCATTACATTGACATTTGGGAGCTGGTTCTAAAAAACAAGCTGGGAGTAACTATCCAACTGCTATTTGCGTGGGGAAAAGGACACACGAAGGACACATTTCAGAGACTGCAACTGACAGTCACGGAGTCTGAAATCTTGAAAAGTGCAATTTAGGTCTGACACAGCTAAAACAATTTTTTATGCTGTAACATATGCTGTTCTGGTAAAGAAGAGTCTGTCTGTCTGCTCACTGGACTATGAGATTGAGGGGAATTCTGCTAAAAGAAGGAATGATGCTAAAGAAGGCTGGGGAGAGTCTGTTTACAAAGGCCTGCAGCGACAGGACGAGGGGCAATGGCATTAACCTGGAGAAGAGCAATTTTAGATTGGATATTAGGAACATGGTCTTTACTATGAAGGTGGTGGAACACTGGAACAGGTTGCCCAGGGAGGTGGTTGAGGCCCCATCCCTGGAGATATTCAAGGAGAGGCTCGACGAGGCCCTGGGCAACCTGGTCTAGTTGGGGGTGTCCCTGCTGACTGCGGGGGGGTCGGACTAGCTGGCCTTTGGAGGTCCCTTCCGGCCTGGACCATTCTATGATTCTATGATCCATGATCAGTCATAGGGGGAGTAGTCTGACTTGTGTGGTGGCATTTGTCTTTAAGGAAAGAGGAAAGCACACAGACCCCTGGAGACTCACCTTAATGATGTTGAGCAATTCATGTCGATCAATGCAGCCGTTGCCATCCACATCATAGAGCTTGAAATACCACCGCAATTTCTGCTCCATCTTCCCACGGAGAACGAGGCTGAGGGCAGCCACGTATTCCATGAAGTCAATATATCCATCCTGTGGGAAAACAGAACTCAAATTATGACAGGAACAGAGGGAGTTACAGCTCTGGAATTGTTTTACCTTGTTGCTCTTTAGATTCACAGCTACCAGAGAAAGGAAAAAAATGGCAGAGGGACTTGGACTGAGGGAAAAGCTTTAGTATGTGTACATACACACACGCTCCACAGAAAAAAAAGTGACTGAAGATATTTTTTAAAATACATAGAACATGATTTGATAGCTGGAAAAATGGTTCTGTTTTTAGGTTTTTAAACATTCCATTTCCTAAATCTACAAAGAAACGCAAAAAGCAACTCTACAAGAAAAATGCCAGACAGGAAAGGCTCATAATCCCTGGACTTAACACTGAATACAATTTGAAGCGGTTAAAAAGAAACAACAAATAAAGTGCTCGTCTCTGTCAAAGATTCAGAATAACTACTTGAACAAATTACAGAGAAAAAAAAAGGAAACTTTCATTTATTAAGGTATTTAAACAAAGAATCGAATGCCTTTCTGGAATGGATGTAAATAACTATGTGTAAAAGGTGAAGGCAGGTGGACTTGCAGAGCGCTGCTGTTTTACAGCAAGGATCACATTTTAAAACATTCATTCAGAATCATTGTAGTACTCTCCTTGTATGAGTTTTTCATAACTTCATTTTTTCACAGAAAACAGAACAACCAGCTCTAAAGGTGGGAAGGAGAGCATGACCGCAATTCAGAAAATAACTGTTGAAAATCTATCCACTGTGTCCATAGTAGAGTTGTCTGCATTATTACAGGGTGGCTCTTCCTCTGGGTGCTCTTGTTCCTTGCCCTTGTTAATAAAAGGAGCTTATATTAAGTGGCTAACTACTAACAGGCTAAAATTAACTGATGCAGGTTCATCTCCACTAGTTGCCACGCTCTTACTTCATTCCCCTTGAGATCACTTTATTTAGAAGATTGCTTTTTATTTTCGTATGACCAAATTTGAACTTGAGAGTCTTCTTAAAACATTGCTTGCCGCATAACATGGACCTCACAGGACATCTTGGGAATGTGTAATGTCCTCAAACAAATTTAAAAGCCCTTAAACATCCCAGTAAATGGCAGAGGTAAAAGACTTGTGCAAGAGCTGTAAATGTGTCAGTTTAGTTTATAAAACTCCTTCTTATCACTATCATCATTCTGGACACAGAGAACTTCAGGATGAGAAGGGCTCATTTCCAGTCATTGCATTCACCATGAGACTTCAGCTACCTAATGGACCCTGACTGCTCCTCTTTCATCTTGAAGAATTTTGTAATATTCCTTAGCATTCCTTAGCTCCTTACGCCTTCTCACATGTTGTCCCTCAGCTTTTCCCTGTGATTTCCTGCTTGTTTCACACATCTCTGTGAGTAGTTCCTCCTCAACTCACAGACATCTGCTCCAGCCGTTTCCGAACCTTGGAGCAGAGCACAAAGCTGAATTTTTCCCCAGGCTGCCATAAACCCAGATTTCTCTGTCATTGAGACTACAGGCCTGCAAGCATAGGCTTAAGGATATATGGATTTAAAAAAAAAAAAAATGGCGAAAGTGAGGGGCATTGTGTGCTTAAAGGAATTGTGGGGGCTACTGTTTCCTACCTTAGAGACAGCCAGTGGTCGCCTGTCCCAGTGAGGAATACCACCTACCTCCTAGCTCTGCCAAATGCTATACTCTGTCCTGGTTTCTGTGGGGATAGAGTGAATTTTCTTTCTGGTTGTTGCTAATTGATGTTTATACTATTCAAAAACTTTTTTCAGCTTCCCATAGAAACTGAGAAGGAGCATACCCAGAACGATGGAATGACCAGCGAAATATTCTGTACCATAGATGTCAGGTATATAAATGGGGGGTGGGCAGGGAGCAGGAATTGGGGATCACTGCTCGGGACGAGCTGGACAACCAATTACTGGGTGGTGAGAGTTACTTGTGGTGTACTACTTTATCTTGTATACTACTTTACCATCATTATTGTTATTTTCCTTTTTCTGTTATTGTCCTATTAAACTATCTTTACCTCAACCTGTGATGTTTTTTACCCTTTCCTTTCCCCTCCTTTTGTCTCTCTTCTACCCACCCTTCTGGAGGGAAGGGGGAAAACTGCATGGTCCTGGCTGCCGGCTGGGGTAGAACCACAACTATCTCCTGGTGCTGAGGAGAGCCACATAGATTGTCTGCCCATGCAGTACCAACTTCAGCTGCCAAATACCTGGAAATTACTTCCTCTGTAAGTGTGATAATGATTTCTATTGTGTTTGATTCCTGTATTCTCTACTATCTAATACAGATATATTTTAAAATAAAAAGAACATAAAAGAATAAGAATAATAATGAAATGCCTTTCATTAGTATTTTGCTAGTAAAACAAGGCCAAGTCAATTAATACACAATAAGGAATTCTCAAAATTCAAACACAAACTTTCACAAGGTAGGTAGACACCTAACGCTTATGTTACCTGTGTCATTACCCACGCACATTGATTTGTTCCTTGTGTTTAGCTACTTTAAGTTACTGTCCCTCAGCAGCTTTCTACACCATCGCCTGTAAGAGAAAACCAAGGCCTCTGAAAGTGCAGGAGCTGGTTTGCTGTTAAGCAGTATGAGGCAGTTCATTTTCTTGACAGAGAACTTACCTTGTTCATGTCGAACGTGCGGAACATCTGTTCGATGTACTCATTGGCCTCTGGATCCAGCCCTCGAAGCCCAAAGAACTGTTTAAATTCATGCTCCGTCAACTGCCCAGAAGGACACTCTGTCATGAACTTTTTGTACCAGTGGTGGATCTCAACAGCCTGCAGATCATCCACCGTTGAGCTGCTGTTGCTCCCCATGTGTATGTCTGGTCAGAAGAAGGGTGCTACAGAAATGATCCTGTTCCTGTTGCTCTCACCGCACTGCCCGTCTGCTCCTGTCCACGTTTGACATTCCTGTCAGTTAAGCGAGGGCTCTAACTTTCCACAAGCCAATTATAAATGTTAATCTGCTTAGAAGCTGATTTACAACCCCAAAAGTTTCAATGATACAAACAGTCTTCTTAGAGTGGACAAGAGGTACAAGATAATCTAGCAAATCACTGCTATTTCAGGAGCCAAATCAGAAAGGGTGAGAAGATTAATCAGACACTGGCATCAGGAGCTATACTGATTTGGTAGATTCCCCTATTTTTAACTTTGATATAATTATACATGAAGATAAGAGGGAAAGGCTACAAGACGTGGGATTTGAGGTGAAGTAAAGATCTGCTTCTCTAACTGGATTTGAGAGTCTGTTTTCTCAAATAGAAATGTTGGATCACTCAGTGTCCAGGACCAGAAAGCATAACAAAAGTAGCCCATCATCAGTGTTGGGCTGTGTGGGAAAAAGGTCATTTCCACGTACACAAAGGGGCACAGAGGAACAAAGGCGGGGGGGGGCACCCAAGTAATCCCCTGACCTGGCTCATTCCAGAACCACCACACAAGTGCAATCAACCCATAAAAGGTTCATCTGCACAAAAGGGAAGGAGCAAAAAAAGAGAGCCACAGCCTGGGGAACCCAAATAACCCAGTAAGAGAAATGAACCCCTGTGCCAACTCCTTCTAAGGCTGTCATAGGGGAGCCGTCAGCCCCATGGGCCTGGAGGTGACACCCAGCACAGCAAGTCAACGGGAGAGGTTGTCAGAGCACCTGACAGTGGGGTTATTGCCCGAGGGTACAGAAAACATTGTGGGGTGCAGTGAAGGACCACCTGGGGACTGCAGAAGGGTTATAATGGGATGTTTAGGGGAAGAACCGAAGATGGGAAAGGGATGGGTCTAGATGGTTTGGGGATGAACAAGCACAGGAAACTGGAGGGAAAGGGGCTGGTTGCGTGTAAAATGGTTGCAGGTCAATATGAGGGTCCAGCCATGCCCTGTGCCTGATCAGCACAGTCTTTCCTGTCTTCTAACATTTCTAACTCTTTTTCTGGCTGTGCAGCTCTGTTCTGTGTGCCGGTGTGTGTACGGGGATTTAGGTGCCCACAGCTGAAGTGGGGACCACAGGTCACAGGAGCCTGCATGTATTTGGTGCCAGCAACTGGAGTCAGGGAGGATCTAATGCCAGCAGTGGGTGTCAAACCATGGGTCACCAGTTCCCACCTGTCTTGAGTGGCAGCGACTGAAGCGAGTGAGAGTACGTACATCAGTGTATGGTCACTGGTGAATATCAAACCAGACCAGCCAGCAAACAGGTTAAGTGGTTTGGGATCCAGGTGCATATGTCTCTGATAGAGAGACAGCTGGAGGAGCTAGCTAAGGGGAAGACCCATCAGACCAACTGCTGGAGACACTGTAAGGTGTCGGGCTGAGGGAGACCCACTTGTCTGTGCGTGTTCTCTGTGCAGGAGACAGACAGCTGGAGAAAGCAGGAATCCTGAGAGCCTCAGCACAGTTACTGGAGGGAAGCATCGTGTATTTGTTAAAACACAGTAACAGCTTTCTTTTATAGTGTAATTCACCACCAAAAAAAAAAATCCAAATCCATCAACATTTTATAATAAAACAAAGAGAAGTAATTTTAGATTCTGAAATGATGAACAGTGCTAAACAGTCCATGTACTTACCTTTGTGGCCAGCATCATATAACAATTTAAGTCGTACCACCTCAAATTCACTTTCTCAAGAGCATACTAAAATCAATGCAACAAGACACAAATGTTTCAGCTACTTACACTGAAGCCACAGATAAACATTAAGACCACTAAAAAATTGTTTGTGTTACTGAAATGTAGTGAGATACTAGTGTAACTGAGCCTCGAAAATTATCAGCATTAATCCATTTAAGGACAGTATGTAAAGGAGATGGAGGATTTCTATCTTTGTTAAACACCATTACTAAACATTCGTAAACTAAGAACTCAGTGTTATGTTCAAAATCTTGTTTATGGACAAAGAGGAAGTAAACCTTACATATAGAATCATAGACCACAGAATGGTTTGGGTGGGAAAGGACCATTAAAGCCCCCCCAGTGCCACCCCCTGCCCTGGGCAGGGACACCTCCCACCACACCACGTTGCTCCAAGCCCCCTCCAACCTGCCCTTGAACCTCTCCAGGGATGGGGCAGCCACAGCTTCTCTGGCCAACCTGGGCCAGGTTCTCCCCACCCTCCCACCAAACAAGTTCTTCCCCACAGCTCAGCTCCATCTCCCCTCTTTCAGGGTCAAACCCTTCCCCCTCCTCCTAGGGCTCCCCTCCCTCATCCAGAGTCCCTCCCCAGCTTTCCTGGAGCTCCTTCATGGACTGGAAGGGGCTCTAAGCTCTCCCTAGAGCCTTCTCTTCTCCAGGCTGAACCCCCCCCAATTCTCTCAGACTGTCCTCACAGCAGAGGGGCTCTACATACATATTGTAAAATCAAGAATTTATTGTTAGTATAATAGAAATTTTAACAGTCTAGTTCAAGAGTCATCATTAGTTTAGATCTAATTACAGAAAAGCAAAGAAAAATAATGTAGGTTGAGTGCTTATAAAGGGGAAAAAAGTTGCACTAATAGCAATAATACATTTAAAATTGCGACACACACACTTAGTTTATATGCCTTTTCTGGTGTTACACGCACCTGACTGCTGCTCCTCTGGATATTCTGATGTTCACTCCGATGTTTGTGGTGGGGGTTGTCATGGCAAGTGGTCAGCATCTAGACTCCTTCACTGGGAGGAATGTGATGTTAATGGTTTCATCCTCTCTTTTTTTTTTCTTGTTGTGTTTTTGGTTTGGGTTGTTTTGTGTTTTTTTCTCCTTCCTTCTCTTTCCTTCCACTTAGGCTCATGTATTGTCAGAGTTATGTTGATGGTTGGACTAAATGATCTTAAAGGTCCCTTCCAACCTAGACAATTCTGATTCTATATATTACTAACATAAATTTACACCTTTTCCTTTTTACATTTATATTTGCATTTACTCTACATCATTGTGTTAGAGCAGCAAATATCTCATTTTACCCAGAATAACTGCTTGCTAATATTACCTATATAAAACTATGTTTGTACCACACAAGGATAAATAAGAAAGATAAATTAGCCATAGACACCCTATAATTAGAGAAATGGCTCTCAGAGCTAAACCAAGTGAAACAACGCTGCAGGCAGGACATGATAAATTCAGAGCAGCCTCAGCCCTGAGGCCTTGCAAACTCAGTGCAGAACCTATGCAAATAGCCTACAACAGGACTACAATTGTCCCATCAGCAGCAGGAACAGGAGTGCATTTGAATGTAGGTGCTAACACATGATGGAGACAGCTGGGAGGTGAGGGCAATTGCGCTGCTCAGACTTCACCAAGTCTTCAGGAACTTCATGAAGTTCAAAAAAGCCAAGTGGAAGGTCCTACAGCTGAGCTGGGGCAACGCCCAGTATCAACAGACCAGGAGGTGAATGGACTGAGGGGAAGGCTGAGGAGAATGACCCAGAGATACTGGTAAATGAACTGGCCATGAGCTGGCAACGTGGGCTGGCAGCCCAGAAAGCCCCCACACCCTGGGCTGCTTCCCCAGCAGTGTGGCCAGCAGTGCAAGGAGGGGGATTCTGCCCCTCTGCTCTGCTCTGGGGAGACCCCCCCCAGTGCTGCCTCCAGCTCTGAGGACACCAACAGCAGAAGGACATGGAGCCGTTGGAGCGGGGCCAGAGGAGCCCACAGAGATGCTGGGAGGGCTGGAGCCCCTCTGCTGGGAGGGGGGGCTGAGAGAGCTGGGGGGATTAGCCCAGAAAAGGCTCCAGGGACGCCTTATTGCAGCCTTTCAACCAATAAAGGGGCCTAAGAGGAAAGATGGAGAAAGACTCTTCACCGAGGCCTGCAGTGACACAACGAGGGGTGACAGTCTGAAACTGAAATCGGGCAGGTCTGGACTGGGCACCCCCGCAGGTGTTCAAGGCCAGACCGGACGGGGCTCTGAGCAGCCTCACCTAGCGGGATCTGTCCCTGCCCGTGGCGGGGGCTTGGACTCGTTGGCCCTCAGAGGTGCCTTCATCCCAAGCACCCTGTGACCCCGCAGCGCTCCCGCCCCTGCCGAGCGGTGTGTCACACCGGACACACGCCGCTGCTCTCCGCCTCACCGCAGCCCCACCGACGCCTCAGAGAGCCCCCGCTGATTGGTCCTTTCCTTGTTATGGGGCGGGTCCCCATGACCTACGCGGGCCCACCCTCCCACCAAACAAGTTCTTCCCCACAGCTCAGCTCCATCTCCCCTCTTTCAGGGTCAAACCCTTCCCCCTCCTCCTAGGGCTCCCCTCCCTCATCCAGAGTCCCTCCCCAGCTTTCCTGGAGCTCCTTCATGGACTGGAAGGGGCTCTAAGCTCTCCCTAGAGCCTTCTCTTCTCCAGGCTGAACCCCCCCCAATTCTCTCAGACTGTCCTCACAGCAGAGGGGCTCTACATACATATTGTAAAATCAAGAATTTATTGTTAGTATAATAGAAATTTTAACAGTCTAGTTCAAGAGTCATCATTAGTTTAGATCTAATTACAGAAAAGCAAAGAAAAATAATGTAGGTTGAGTGCTTATAAAGGGGAAAAAAGTTGCACTAATAGCAATAATACATTTAAAATTGCGACACACACACTTAGTTTATATGCCTTTTCTGGTGTTACACGCACCTGACTGCTGCTCCTCTGGATATTCTGATGTTCACTCCGATGTTTGTGGTGGGGGTTGTCATGGCAAGTGGTCAGCATCTAGACTCCTTCACTGGGAGGAATGTGATGTTAATGGTTTCATCCTCTCTTTTTTTTTTCTTGTTGTGTTTTTGGTTTGGGTTGTTTTGTGTTTTTTTCTCCTTCCTTCTCTTTCCTTCCACTTAGGCTCATGTATTGTCAGAGTTATGTTGATGGTTGGACTAAATGATCTTAAAGGTCCCTTCCAACCTAGACAATTCTGATTCTATATATTACTAACATAAATTTACACCTTTTCCTTTTTACATTTATATTTGCATTTACTCTACATCATTGTGTTAGAGCAGCAAATATCTCATTTTACCCAGAATAACTGCTTGCTAATATTACCTATATAAAACTATGTTTGTACCACACAAGGATAAATAAGAAAGATAAATTAGCCATAGACACCCTATAATTAGAGAAATGGCTCTCAGAGCTAAACCAAGTGAAACAACGCTGCAGGCAGGACATGATAAATTCAGAGCAGCCTCAGCCCTGAGGCCTTGCAAACTCAGTGCAGAACCTATGCAAATAGCCTACAACAGGACTACAATTGTCCCATCAGCAGCAGGAACAGGAGTGCATTTGAATGTAGGTGCTAACACATGATGGAGACAGCTGGGAGGTGAGGGCAATTGCGCTGCTCAGACTTCACCAAGTCTTCAGGAACTTCATGAAGTTCAAAAAAGCCAAGTGGAAGGTCCTACAGCTGAGCTGGGGCAACGCCCAGTATCAACAGACCAGGAGGTGAATGGACTGAGGGGAAGGCTGAGGAGAATGACCCAGAGATACTGGTAAATGAACTGGCCATGAGCTGGCAACGTGGGCTGGCAGCCCAGAAAGCCCCCACACCCTGGGCTGCTTCCCCAGCAGTGTGGCCAGCAGTGCAAGGAGGGGGATTCTGCCCCTCTGCTCTGCTCTGGGGAGACCCCCCCCAGTGCTGCCTCCAGCTCTGAGGACACCAACAGCAGAAGGACATGGAGCCGTTGGAGCGGGGCCAGAGGAGCCCACAGAGATGCTGGGAGGGCTGGAGCCCCTCTGCTGGGAGGGGGGGCTGAGAGAGCTGGGGGGATTAGCCCAGAAAAGGCTCCAGGGACGCCTTATTGCAGCCTTTCAACCAATAAAGGGGCCTAAGAGGAAAGATGGAGAAAGACTCTTCACCGAGGCCTGCAGTGACACAACGAGGGGTGACAGTCTGAAACTGAAATCGGGCAGGTCTGGACTGGGCACCCCCGCAGGTGTTCAAGGCCAGACCGGACGGGGCTCTGAGCAGCCTCACCTAGCGGGATCTGTCCCTGCCCGTGGCGGGGGCTTGGACTCGTTGGCCCTCAGAGGTGCCTTCATCCCAAGCACCCTGTGACCCCGCAGCGCTCCCGCCCCTGCCGAGCGGTGTGTCACACCGGACACACGCCGCTGCTCTCCGCCTCACCGCAGCCCCACCGACGCCTCAGAGAGCCCCCGCTGATTGGTCCTTTCCTTGTTATGGGGCGGGTCCCCATGACCTACGCGGGATTGGTGATTTTGTGCCATGTTGCAGGATAACCATGACGCCAAGGCGGCTGCTTCATCTCAATTCGCTGACGCTCATGTCTATCTTTGTATTTCCGCAGATGATTGGCTAGTCTCCTGTGGGGAGGCGGGGCCGCTCTGCCGGCGGAAGCCTGCGCGGCGTGTTCCGGTGCTGAGGTGGCTGTGGGCGGGATCGGTGTCACATCGCGGAGCTGTGCCGGGGTCGGCGGGCGCGGGCCGGCGGTAGGTCGGTGCCTCCCTCTGCCTCTTGGTGCTGTCTTTCCGCTGTGTGTGTGGTCTGTGGGTTCGGGGCTGTCGTCCGGCTCCGGGCGGCCGTCGCGGACCGGGGTCTCCGCCGTGCAGCGTTGGGACGCCGCTGCCAGCCATGCGGGGGGCGGCCCTGCAGGGCCTGAGGAATGGGGGCGGGGTCGCAGCTTCTCGGGGTCCCGGGCGGTGAGGAGCGGCGGGGCGGGCTGGGCCGGCGCCGGTTCTCTCTCTCCCGGGCTCAGTGGTCCCGCCCGGCGTCTCCACGCCGGTGTCCGCGCTGTGGCCGTGCCGCCCGCCGCCGACGGTCAGACCTGGTGTCCGGGTGTTCCCGGCTCGGGAAGGTTTCTCCCCTGTGAAGCCGCCGGAGGCATTGCGTTGGGGAGGCTCTCGTCGCCGGACTAGTGGGGCAACCGAGCGCTCCTGCAGCTGGGTCGGGGCTGGCTTCCCCTTCCCTTGGAGGAAGGTTGTTGTCAGCTCCCGAGGGCTGGGATGGTGGGTGGCAGCGGTGGTCGAGATCTGCTGCTCTCCTTCCATCCTTGTCCCTTTCAGAGCCCCTCTGCGCAGTGGGAGAGGTTTGGTCCAGGGCTTGTGTACAGTAATGATGCCTTCAGTGCCTGTTTGCTTTCAAAAGAAGGGAAATGCAAATAATTAAACTTACTTTATGTATAAAAAATGCATAATAGAATAAATTAGGGAAAACCGTTGTCAAGTCTGTCTTCCTTATGGCTGATACCTAGAGATAGAAATGTATTTATGCACTGCTTACTGCTTGTATGCAGACTGTCCTATGGCTAATAATGGGTTTAGGCAGCTTGGATGAGTAAGGGAGGTATATTTCAGAGTAAAGGAGCCTCTTCTAGAACACTGCTGGTAGTCACAGTGTTGAAAATAAAGTCTTATGAGCAAAAGTTTATTAGTCCTAGAAATGCTGAGCAAAACATTATTTTCAGGTTCAACTAGAACACAAACTGTACTACAACACAAACACTTATATCCTGTACACAGTGGGGGTCATTTGTGTTCTGCTATTAATTACAAAAATGGAAATTTATACCAAAGTCAGTATGACTCCGGAAGAGCGACAGTCTTGTCTCTGAAAGCAGTACTGTTTACTTATTTGGGTGAGGCAGTGGAACATGGAATAACCTCTGTCCTTTTGTATTTGTCTACTTCTGTTTATAAGAAAATTGGCCAGCATTGTATAATGCTGTTCTGGTATAACGTCAGAAGTAAATATGAAGTGCAAGCACCGGGGTGTTCCTGCCACAGGTCTTCCAGGCTAATTCATAAGACAGCTACCACCTCGTGTGCAGACTGTTGGCTTTGAAACAGTGTTTAAAGCTATGTTAGGCTTCTTCCCAGGTTTATTCTCGGGGAGAGTTTGAAGAAGACTGAGGCAGGCTCTTTACAGTGGTGCCCAGTGACAGGACCAGAGACAGTTAGTACAAACTGAAACACAGGAGGTTCCCTCCGAACATCAAGAAGCACTTTTTTACTGTGTGGGTTACTGAGCACAGGTACAGGCTGCCCAGGGAGGTTGGGGATCCTCCGTCCTTGGAGATATTTAAAGCTGTCTGGATGTGGTCCTGAGCAGCTGTCTCTATGTCACCGGGCAGCTGGTGGTCCTGTTTGAGCAGAGAGGTTGGACCAGATGACCTGGTCTAACCTCACCCATTCTGTGATAAGATCCTCTGAGCCTTCTCTTTGTTTTCCTATGCTGAATTTGCTCCAGCAAGTTTGCACCTCTCTTGTAGCGAGCCAGGACTGGACACAGTACTCCAGACGTGGTCTCACCAGCGCTGAATAGATAGAAAGAATCACCTTCCTCCTGGCATTGCTCCTAATGCAGCCTGGGATGGCGTTGGCCTTTGCTGTGAGGCTGTATTGATGGCTTGTGCTCAGCTTGTTGTCCACTGTGATGGTCCTTCACTGCAGAGCAGCTTTCCGGCTGGTCTGCCTTCAGCACGTACTGGTGCATGGGGTGATACTTCCCCCGGTGCAGGAGTTTGCATTTCTCTTCGTTGAACTTCAGCAGGTTCCTGTTGGCCCATTTCCCAGCCTGCCCAGGCTCTGGATGGGGCCTTGGCCACTCCTTCCAGCTCTGTCAGCCCGGGTGCGCCGCTGGGTGCACCCTGTCAGGCCCTTGCACTTGTGTGTGACCGGTTGGTGCTCCCTAGCTTGGTCTTCTTAGCTCCAGACCTTCCACCCGATGTCAGTGGACTTGGATTCCTGAAGCCTGGTCTTGCCACTGAAAAACTGAGGGAAAGGAGACAGTGAGGACTTCAGCCCTTTCTGTGATCAGGGACCCTGCCACATTTAGCAGCAGGCCTGTGTTTTCCCTAGGCTTCCTTTTGCTGTTTATATAATTGTAGAATCCCTTTTCATTCCCCTTTACATCCCTTGCCACGTTCGGCTCACCTGAGAATATAATTTAAAGGTGAGTGCAAAAGACGTGAATCTGTAGGACCTGAGTTCAGGTTATTGAAGTCCATGCCTGTGCCAGTAGTTGCAGACAGGCCCTGGTCCCTCTGTTTGCCTGTGGAGGAGCCAGCTGTAAGCCAAGCCCCGCAAGGCTCGTTATCTCAAGTTCAGTAGCACGTTAATGCAGCCTGGACAAAGGCTAAGGAATCACTCGCTTCTCAACATGGCCCATGTACCCCAGCTTGAAACTGTAATAGCTGTAGCATGCAGATATGTGCTGAGGCCCAGACATATTTCTGGTTACAACAGATGTCTGCAGGTGCCTAGATTCTACTTTATTCCATTTTTCTAATGCCACTTCTAACAATTTGTCTGTTGGTTCTATCAGTCCTAAATGGTGTCATCTTATATTACCTCGTATCCCATCTCAACCACATATTGTGCATTTGCCACTTTAAGAAGCTGTGGCCTAATGCTAATTAGGAAGATCAGGTGTAGCCTCTTCAAATACTGGTAACAGTCAGAGGCATTTTTGCATTTGGGTGACTGTTTTCTAAAATGTGCTTTTACTGTTGCCAAGACAGCATGGTCAGTTCCTCACTGGGGCATTGTGGGGGTGGGGGTTTACAAAACTGTAAATTCTTTATTATTTTAATAACGAACCAGGGATTCCAGGTCTTTAAATGAGTTTATTACCAGTTTGGTGAATAGTTGATGTTGAAAAAAGAAAGGAACAGGAAAACTATATTATTGTGGAATTCCATGCCTCGGTCTCACTCAGGCCGGTGAGAAATCAGCAAAGCAGCAGTACTTTTTTCACTGGCCGTTGTATTGATAGGGAATGTGGACAGTCCAGGCTGGCTGACAGTATGCTGCATGAATACTTTCATCCTCTAGAACTCTTTGCAAGAGACTGTCCGAGGCCTGGCTTCTTCTATCATGTCTTTTGGCTTCAATAACTGCTTTGGAAGCATTTTGCTCTGTAGGCTGAAGAGACTAAGCTCATGCCATACAGCGTAAGAAACCAAGGCACGTCTGCAAGAACAGGAGAAAATCAGTTTCCCGAATGGGGAAGAATTTTAACTTTTTATTGCAAGTGATTGGCTATAATAATCCCAAAGTGTACTTTGTAGGATGAAAAACGGGCTTATTTCTTTACTGTTGGATAAATTATTTTCCTCTTTTTTTTTTTTTCCTCTCTCCTTAAAGAGTCTTGGTCTATGCAACCTGTCAGTACCCAAGAGATAGAAAAGAATGGTATGAAGGACCTGTGTATGACTGCTCCGCCTTGGAAACCTCTCTACTACTGAATAAGCAGAGCTATGAGCTACTGGGTGCATAAAAGAGGTTGGTGTTCACATGCCCTGTTCTGCTATCGATACTCTAATATGGATTGTGACACTTCCTACATCTGCAAAATCAGATGTTTAGGAGGTGTGACTGGTACAGAAAAATAAAGCATGTGGCAATCTATGAGGAAAAATTTCCTTACTAGGATAAAGGCATGCAGGAATGAGTGGGTCATTGTAGCCAGATTTAGAAGCCCACTTCTAGCTAAACAGAGCCAGTTTGTCATGCTGAAAGATTCCATTTGATGGAGATAGTTTACATTACAATAACTAATGTGAGTTTGCCTAGTATCAGTTTGCACTACTGGAGCTTCTTTTATATTTGTACAAATTATTTTGCCAATTTCAGGCATGGACTTACAGTTGGGACAGATCTTCAGCTTCTCTGTTAAGAGATGCAAAGTGTCACATGTGACCTTTCTTCATAGAATACTAGAATGATTTGGGTCTTAAGGGACCTTGGGAGTTCATTTGGTCAGACCCTCTGCTCTTAGCATGGCTGACTTCAAAGTTAGATTTGGCTGCTCTGAGCCTATTCCAGAAATTTTTTTTATAATTTTCCTTGTGTGTATTTTTTTTTTTTTAATGATTGAAATTTCTTTTGCTGCAGCTTGTGTCCACTGCCTCATGTCCATCTGCTGCGCATCTCGTAAGAAATGTCTGGCTCTGTCTTTAGCTACCTAATAGGCAATTATAGGGAAGACAGCAATTCTGTCCCCCTCTCCACCCATTGTTCTCAAGGCACAAGCTGAGCATTCTCAGCCCCTCCATATGACTTGGGGGCTTTCTGCTGTGCTTCTTCAGTTTGTCGCCGTCATTTTCATGTATCACAGAGCTTGAAAGTGGACACTGTACTTCAAAGGTAGCCTTACAAGTGCTAAATAAAAGAATAATTGCTTCCCTCAGCCTGCTGGCTGCGATCTTACCAGTGCAGTTCAGTATATAGTTGACCTCTGCTGTGAGAGCACATTGCTGTCATGTTGAGCTTGTCCACCAGCATCCCTGGGTTGTCTTCTGCAACACAGTTTCTCAGCCAGTCAGTCCCTAGCCTGTGTTTGTTCCATCCCAGGTGTAGGGCTCTGCCTTTTTTGAACTTCATGATTTTTCTGTCCATCTGTTTCTCTAGCCTGTTGAGATCCCTCTGGGTGGCAGCTCTATACTTTGGCTTATCCACTGCCCATTAGAATTTGGTGAACTTACTGAGGTGGATTGCATCCCATTGACTGGGTTAATAGTGGAGAACTGAATCTGCTATTCTCCTCAAAATGGCAAATCATACATTTCTGGCTGGTACTGCTGCATTTTACTTCTTCTTCACCTCCGCTTCCTGAATCACTTCAGCTCCTGAATTTCAAGGAAAGGAAAGCAGCTATGCTAAGCAGAGCCAGAGCAACATGCCCTCTCCAGACTATTCCCCTATGTCAAGGTCCTGTTATGTCACATATGTGACGTGCAGGTCTCATCATCTCTCTAAGGTGACACACTTGTATCTACTCAGCAAGCATCAGGGCTGAGTTGACCGTTCCCACTACTTATTAACAAAAAGCTTCTTGTATGTATTTACAGGCCATGTTTGGCCTGTAAGTAAGTGACTTCATTTAAGAATCATCCTCTGCTATTGTGTTCAGAGAGCCTGGCTGCTGTTATTAACATGATCATTTCTTTATTCCTGAGGTTTTACTTTGGCTTTTCTCTCTTGTCAGAGGAGACGTATTCCCTGTAAGCCCGGTCTCCTCTATAACGTTAGAGATAAGCATGAAGGGATGCTTATTCTTCTTAGCAGTTTTGACTCTGTAGCTGCATTCTGACTCTCTTTTGTTTTAGGCTGAAGATGCTGAGCCGTTTGTCAGGTTTAGCGAATACTGTTTTGCAAGAGCTGTCAGGTGATGATGGAGATGCAGTTACTGAATCCTCTGTTGCTGTAAGTACAGTTTTACAGTTTTTAGATCTAAAGACTTTCAGATCTTATTGAGTGTTAGTTTGGGGAGTGTGAATCGTTTGACTGCAGTGAGAACTGTTTCCTGCTTCTTCATTGCTGAGCACCAGATTGAGCTGTCGTTCCACTCTGCTCCTATGTTCCTGACCTCTTCAGTCAATGCTTTTGTGGGGCAGACCATAATTTCCCAAGTTCCTACATCTCAAGGTGATTCTAGAAAACAAAGCTAGAATTAGCCTGAAGAAAGACTTTTCTTAAGAGTACTAATGATCCCGTGTAGCAGACAGGGGAGCTCTGCGTGATTGAGTGGCAGTGGAAGGCTGGATCTGTGTGTTGCCTTTGGTACTTCATACAGTGTTTGAGTGGTAGAGTCTCTCCAGTGCCACTTATTTCAGATTTGCTGGTGTTGTGTTCAGCAAAGGTGCTCTTTTTTTTGTGTATTGGCTCATGTGTATCCTTAGCTTTAGTCCTGGTTTTTGGCTAATTGTGTATAGTACTATAGGCTACATGAAATGCATGCAGGGATCAGAGTGCAGCATTTAGGAGTAGAGCTGAATATATCATTTGGACGCTGTACTGCAGTCTGCTTAGACTTTTTTCCTCCATAACACTCGTTTCACTGTTTCAGGTACAAGCTCTAGAGCCAGAAGCAGAAAGCATGGAGGAGGCACCTGAGGACCTGTTGGAGCGCCTAGCCCAAACAGAAAAACTTGTTGTTCAGCTGAAGGATTTGATCCGAGAGAAGGATGCCCTGCTCCAACAAAAAGAAACTGCACTCAAGGTATCATTTCTTTTACTGGGGACCTGGGAGCAAGAGTAGAATGCTGTTTCAGCTTTCTGTGCAGGACAGAGTCTGGTTTCTTTTGAATGTTTGAGACTCCTTCACTATTAAATGCATCAGTTCCAGAGAACTATTAGAATCCAAAGAACGGACCATAACCCAGGAGATGTAGGATAGCTTCTGTTCGTTTTGCTTAGGGGTAATTCCTTCTAGAGTTACATCCAAGTTATATAGCATTTTGTCTCAGAGCAAATCAAGGCTTGTGCAGATTCCTGGTGGCTCTGATAAACACTAGTATCTTTTGTGTGATTATTTCTTTCCCCACTACAGAGTATTTGAGGCAAAGTAGGCTGTGCTGCAGTCACCCAGAATTCCAGTGGTTTTATGGCATGTGACCAAAGATACATACTGCTTACCCTGAGGCGTGACATGAAAGTGCAGTTACCTGGGACAGTGTTGAGGGGCTGCATACAGCAGAGGAAGTCAAACTGAGTTTGTGCTGACTGCTAGGAGACATCCCTTGAGCAATCTGTCCCTTGAGAGACAGTACTAGAGCAGAAGCGAACTATTTGCTGTGTGTAATGTTTCAGAGCAAATTTGTTTCCTGAATGTGTTTAAATTAGCACTGTAACTGGGGAGGCAGGGTTGGACAAAGAACAGCAGACCGACAAATTATGTGAATTTTCCAAGCGGTGCTTTCTGGGTGATAGCACTACAATTTTAAGTGCACTCAGTTTGTGTCCTTCGTTTACAGGAAGAGCGAGAGGCCGCAGATGCTAAACTGATGAAGCTTAAACTTCAGGCCAAAGCCAAGCTGGCAACTCTGAACAAACGTATTGAGGAGCTGACAGAGAAAGGATCACCGTTGCCTGCGCAGACCTTGTCAGAAGAGCAAGTCGATCCCAAGGTGGGGAGAACAGGGCTACTTAAGAGATGTTAGCCTCTGCTGATAGTCTGATGCGACCCTAAGTTTCAGGTCCCAGTGAGCTAGCAGGTCCCATCTCTTGTTAGCAGAAGGTTCATAGTTCCAGCAAGGATGTCTATGCTGGAGGAATCCAGTCTGTCCAGCTTCCTTGTACCACAGCTGCCCCTGGGAGGCACACCGCCATCTCATTGAGGGTATGGGCTGGTTTCCCTTTGTGTACCTTCAGTGATCTGTTGCAGCCAAGTTCTTTCCTGTGGAAATCACACATCTGCCTGAGCTGTAAGTTTCAAAATGTTATCAGTCATGCAAGTACAGCAAAGGAGAGGGAAAGTTGGCTGAAATACAAGATCAACGAGGCAAGGAGGTCATTACAATTGAAAGGCAGTAATTTAAAGGTGTTTTTAAAAAAATTCTAAAGCCCATCCGTGTAGCTTCCTGTGCTACCACAAAGTTTTATGGTTAACAAGCCATAATTGTGTAAAGCTAGGTAAAAAACAAGGCGAAAGTGTGCTGTACCAAGACATTAAAGCAGCTATTAGCTACTAGATAGAAACTCCCATCGGAGCTCGTAATTTTTAAAAACTTAATTGTTCTGCTGACCACATAGTTTTCTTTAAAAAATTATTAATATTAAACAAGGGAAATGTGATAGCAGTCCAAACACATTGCAGGACATCAGATAATGCTCATTAAACCAGAGAAGATAAGGGTTATTTGAAACACTGAAAAAAAAGATTAAAATATTATAGCAAGCATTAAATGGTGGGTGAGAGCTGTCAGGTGAGAAGTAACTACTAATGGCGTAGAGATTGGTTGCGTGACTTCTGCTTACTATTTTTGATTGGTGGCATCATAAAATCATAGAATTATACTATAATATATTACTGTAATTCTAAATAATACTGTAATTCACTTTACAGTACAATCTTGAGAATCTTTCTCAATGCAAAGCAGCATTTAGTTTTCATACAGGAAGAACTGGATGATCTTGAGGATTGACATAATAGAAAAATAAATCAAAATGTAGTGAGTGCAAGATCGAGTAGTTGTGATATCCTACTACTGTGTACTGCAAGACCGTGACAGAAATCCCCCAGCTACAGAGGACAGTGAAGGCCCCAGAGGCTACTTAGCAATGTCACTTCACCTTGCTGTCCTGCTGCTGAGACTTCTTTTTTAGCTTATTCATCTGTAGCATGTGTAGCCTGTGTGCTGTTACATTATTTTGGGTAGACTTGCTGTTATGGACTAATGAGTGTTCTTGCTTCAAAATTTGAATGTATCAGTTGAAGGCAAAATGAGAGAAAGCTTATCATCAGTTAATCAGTGCGATACAGATTTTAAAATGAGTCCTGTTCCCTTTTATTTAAGGCAAACAGTTATCCTTCTGACTGTTGTACTGAGAGTGGCAAGGCTTCAAGCTGACTGTTGTCACATTCTGTTGACTTGGAATTAGGAAAGATAAATTCTGAGAGCAGAAAAGGAATTTCCATTCTCCCGCCATATTAGTAGCTACTTTTACTAGACACTCAAAATAGCTTGGGTCCTTTTACTAGGCATTGACCAACAGCAGAGAGGAAACACCATTTCTCTGTGTGAGGAAGGTAAGCACCGAGAAAGTAGGAAAACTGTTAAAGGGCAGGGACAGTACTGACAGGTGAATAGATGGGTGGAAATTAGCCATTAAGAAAAATTACCTTCTAACTAGAGGAGCAAGGTCTTAATACAGTCTCCAGTGGAAATGATGCAGACCAGAGCCTTGTTGGTTTTGGGTTAGAGCATAATTTAAGAGAAATTATGTTAGAGCAGTTACCTGCAATATTATGTATTTGACCTAGAAAGCACTTTCTAGATACTTTCTTGTAAGGTTAGACTTACTGAGAAGCTACACAATTCCTTTATTCAGAATTATTTCCCTAAGTAGATGCTGTCTTGAGTAATTATGGTATTTCCTAAACAGATAACCTGTCATTTAAAGACGGAAAATTTAAGTTGAGGTTGCATGTTGTGCTGAGGTATTGAATGTTCGTGATTCCTTTTGGAAATCACGAGGGATAAATAGAGCAAAGATGTTTTTCTTCTCTCCATGATACCCCATGGGAAGGCTGTATTTTAAATATCTGATTGGTGCTATTACTTTCTGGGCTTTTAACAGAGTGCCTCACTTTCAGGAGAATCAAAATATCATAGAATCAGAGAATGGTTTGGGTTGGAAGGGACCTTAAAGCCCCCCCAGTGCCACCCCCTGCCCTGGGCAGGTGTAGCGTATGAAGGCACGGACCCCGGTCGGTGATGCAACCAGAATCGTTTATTATAACCAACAGGCAGCTCGTATGGTACCAGTGGATCTTCTTTCCCAACCGACACACCCCTGCAACCCCCGACTGCCAGGGGGTGGAATTTCCCTCCATCAGTCAGGGGGCCAGGCATTGTTTACAGCTCATCTGGAGATGCTTATGGGCCATCTTCTGCCATTGTTCCTGCTGCTTCTTCTGGTCTCTGCTTCTTCCACAATCCTGTTAACCCCTAGTTCTCCCACAGGCAGGGACACCTCCCACCAGCCCAGGTTGCTCCAAGCCCCCTCCAACCTGCCCTTGAACCCCTCCAGGGATGGGGCAGCCACAGCTTCTCTGGCCAACCTGGGTCAGAGTCTCCCCTCCATTGCAGTGAAAATATCAGTCTATATCTTCGTATTAAGTAGTTGGTATTTGTATACAGAAAATTGAGGCTCCTCTTAGTTTATGTTTACCCACTTTTAAAGTTTATGCTCAGATATAAGAGTTTATACAGTTTGGAAAACAAGATATTTGAAAGCTTGAGCTCTGGGAACTTTGTAGCTGTGCTACTATCCTTAATTGGGGTTCTCCATCTAGTGGAGCAAGCACATTATTCAAAGCTTTTCCAAATCTGGCACTAAATATCAATCCTAAAAGCTAATCCCAAGTAAACAGACTAATTAATCTTTCTCCCCCAGCAACTGGTTTGCCTCAAACTTATAAATTATATATATATCCCTGGCTTCATAAAGCTTCTTGCACGTGTGCTGTTTCATTTTTACTCCCTGTTCTACTTCTAAGATGAGCAATTAAAGCTTTCCTTCTCTATTTTACCTGCTTCCAAAGACCTTCTGTGTAGGTGACACATCTTTTGAGGAACAGTAGCTTCTTATTGATTCTTACTACACTGACGTATAGGTCCTTCTAAAGGCCTTCATAAATTTTTCAGAATGGGTTTAAAATTTCAGAGATAAATATTCTCTAGACTTCATTTGTTATTGGTGATCTTTAATCCAATACCTGTACAAGGAAAAGGAAAGAGAATGTTTTATATATTCAATCAAAAGTCCCCAGCACGAAGTGCTTGGAGTAGTTGGAAGTGCTGAGATGATAACAATAGAAGTATTTTTCCGGCTTCTTGGTGACAGTGTTGATATGCTGGACCTATTGTGCAGCTCTGTGTTAAGTAGATGTACAACTGTGGCATTACAGGATTGCCAGCCATACAGATGGTCTTTGAGAGGCTAGAAAAGAGTGCAGGTGTAGTATGTCTGAGTAGACATAACCTAAGCATGTTTTATGCGAAATGTTGTCTGAGTTTAAATTTCATAGTTGTAAACAGAAGGTTTTAGTGCCTGAGAGTGGAGTAGAACTGACAATTGATTGCAAGTTCCCTTTGCTTATTCCTAACAGGTTCATTGCTATAAATCCCTTTAGTCTAAAGAGATTTCCATGGGCATTTTCTGTAATCTGGAATATTTAATGTCTGCCGCTTTGGCATGCAGAGAATATTCTTCTATTGCTAATTAAAAAAATGTTTAATTTCTGGTATTAGAGAAATCTGTTAAATTAAAAAGCCTCACAAATCAAGGTGGTCCTATCATTAAACTAGAGGTAAATCATGTTATTGAATAAAATATATGGTAAACATCCATGGATAATTAGCCATTCCAAAGAGATTTGACACTTCCCAAATAAAGACATGTTGTACGTATCTACACAGAAATAGGGAAAATAGTTACTTAATGTAGGACAACTTCAATTAAAGAAACAAAGAAAATGTAAAGTTAAGAAATTAAGAGATGCGGTAGAAATAAGCATCTGCTTAGGAATCAAGAGTGCAGTAGCATTCTATTTTTATTTTTTTTTAATTGACCAGTAATACTAATCACTTTCTCCTGTTTCTTTTCTTCCCACTTCTTTCCTCTTGCAATGTCAGAATAACCAAAATACAAGTGAAGGGCACAGAGAGGAAGCTGAAGTACTGAGAGAGCAGCTCAGGGAGCGAGAGAAGACTGTTCAGGATCTGAAGGAACAGCTGACTCTGGCAGAAGTGTATCGGAAAGATGCTGAAATCAAGTATGCCACACAGGTACAGAATTCTTTTTCTATTCATTAGTCTGTGTGTCTGTGTTTCCCATCCCACCACTCACACCAGCATGATAGAATAGAGTAGTTCAGCTGGGAGGGACCTACAACGATCATCCTGTCCAACTGCCTAACCCATTCAGGTCTGACCAAAAGTTAAACCATGCTAATAAGGGCATTGTCCAAATCCCTCTTAAACACTGACTGACACTGACCAGCTGGATAACACAGACAGAGGCACCCAGCAGTCGTGTACACACAGGCAGTGCCAGCAGCCTCACCTGGTTCCCCTCTGCGGCAACTCAGATGAGAGAACAGTGAGAATATATGCAATGTACGTTGTGGACTCACTATCAGCTGTGCTTAGACACTCAGTTTGCCCAGTAACTGGCCCCTGGATTCAAGTGTCCCCGCTTGCCAGCATGTGGGATGCAAAGCCCCAGGGCTCACAGCTCCCCTCCAGCTGCTGGTGCAGATCTATCAATGACAGTTAGAAATGGTATTTGGTAAGAATAAGGACAGCTGCTGATCGGGGCAGGGCATGGCCAGACAAGCACATGGAACAGCCCCTGTTTACACAACTGGCCTTTTTGAATTCCCTAACCATATATTTTTTCATTTTTTGTTCCTCCCCAAATCACCCAGGTACATCTATTTCCCTGCCTTTCGTTTCTCCTCTAAACATTCCATAAATCTTTTGCAATCCCAAAATGTTCTTCATCCGTGTCCCATAAGACATCCTGTGCCCCAAGGTACTCACCGCTCCTGGTGGTGCTGCACTGTTAAGTTATCTTCATGGTTTCACACGCGGGCAGTGGGACTGATGGCTCTCTGAGGAAAGCCTGGACAGGGTGTCCCTTCCTCCAAGTCAGAATTTGGGCTTTTCTCTGCCAGCTGTTGTATGGAAAGGTTTTTATTAACACTCTGAATTGCAGGTTTAGCTTATGATCTGTGAATTGGACTGCATCCTACACAAACAAAAACCCAGAAATTTTATGAACTTGTAATCATATCTTTTATCATTCTGCGTATTTTTAGATTAAATTTTACATGTTTTGCTTTCTGGGATCTGAAATTTTATCAGTTAATATATACGTATTAGTAGGGTAAAGACACCATTTGACCAAGGTGACATATAGGATTATCAAGCTGAAGACCTCATCATGCACATAACATGGTAGTGCGTGTTGAAAGTAAGCCTGCATGTCTGTCGAGCTCGTAACCTTCTTTTGGGCTTTTTATTTATTTTGTGGCTTATTTTTTCAGCTGAGTTCCCTGCAGGAAGTGATTCGGGAGAAGGAAGCTCTCCTAGAAGAGCAGGTTCACCAGCACCAAGCTGAATTGCTCACGATGGTGGCCCAATCAGATCTGGAAGCAGAGATGCAGCAGGTATATTTGATATAATAATATCATTATGGGAGGAGAAAGAAAAAGAAATTTTACCAGTCTGGACACACGTTAAAAGAGCATCAAAGTAGCTCAGAATGGCTGAGAAGAGATATGATTTGATTGGTTTGGGTTGGTTTTGGGATGCTACTTTGAACTTTGAGTCCTAGCTTCAGTCTGCTGATTTGCTATCAGCAAGAAATTAGAAAGAAAGAACAGTTAAAAAGAAGTATTAAATTATTGTGCTCCAGTTTGATCTTTGTAAAACAATGGGGAGTTCTTCCTACTGCATCAGAGCTCCAGAAAAAGTGTCAACAAAAATGAAGTTGTCCAGGCTATTGAAGTAACTGTGTTGTGAAAACTAGGTGTGTGGATGAAACCAGGAAATCTAGCCTGCTTACGTTAGCCCCCAGATCCTGGTGTAGCCCTCTCTCTCTCTCGCAGAACCTGCGTACACTCCAGAGAAAGCTGGAGGAGCAGGAAGCAGCTCTGTTGGGACGAACTCAGGTGGTAGAACTGCTGCAGCATGAATTACATGCCGCTGAACAACAAAACCAGGTACCTTTTCATGCTTTGCTTATTGCCTTACTCATGTGTAAGGAGGGGATGGGTGGGTGGGGCCTTTGTCAGTAGCTCAGAAGCTATGAGTATCTTCATGGCATGGTTGTTGGGGTCCCCTGACGACTCCTCTGTGGCTTTTACTCCCTTCGTGCACGTTATATGGTCAGAGAGAGATCTTGGTAGACACATAATCTTGACACCACGTGGCTGAAGTTTCCCTTCCTACCCATAAAGTAAAGGGAGCTCCTTGTTGCCCTCCTCCTGAAACTGGCTGTGCTGGCCATCCCCAGCTCCAGAAGGAGGAAGTTTGACAAAAGGAATTCTGGCAAGTGTTGGGTCTGTTTCTGTTCCTGTTCCTTGGTTGTCTTAAATCTCTGGTCAGTGTTGACCACCTTTCTGGGATCTTTCTTGAAGCAGTGGGCACCGTGTGGAGCACTCTGGTACCTTCAGTTCTGTGTCAGCATTTTTGATCCCCTTTTCACATACACACTTTTGTTCTGGTTTTCAACTGTGCTTTATAATTGCTGAGTTCCCCCTCTTCTGTTGTAGTCCTTCCTCTCCTTTTCGGGAAGCTTTCTTTCCTCTAAAAGAGAACTCACAGCAACTGTTCCATTGTTTCTTTCCTCTACATTCCCCTGCTCTAAATTAAGACTTATCTTTTCTTTACCAAAATTGAGAGTTCTTGTTTCTCCCAGTATTGCTTTCTTGCAATTTGCAAATAGTAGGGCAGTTTCATTCTAACAAATTGAGATTTCTGCCACATTTATTTCCTCCTTTGTGCTACTTAGATATTTGAAAATTATTTAATGGCAGTTTTAAAATATAATTCAGGTACTTTGTTTTGGCAATGTGTTGAACTACTTGAGATTTAAATTCATTTCCATACCCTTTTACAGACACTCCTAGATCAGTGCCAGAAGATGGAAGCAGATCTAAGCTCTCTGAGAGATGTTCTAGATGCAGAGAGACAAGAGTCTCGAGATCTCAGAGAAAAGATGGAGCTGGAACTGGCTGAGAGGAAGCTCTCCTCCCATCGCTTGCAGGAGGAGGTGCAGTGTCTCTCAGAACAGCTGGAAGAGGCAAGAAGAGCACATGCTGAATTAGAGGTGAAGTATAAAGACCTGGAGCAGGACCAAAGGATGGAGATGGAGGAGAAAAACCTGCAGATGAATTGTCTCAAGGCAGCTGAGCAAGAGCTGCGCTCCAGCCATGCTGCCCTTGTAGCCGAGAATGATCAGCTGAAACAGGACGTTGACAGGCTGTCGGTGGTATCTGCTGAAAACAGTGCTATGGTACAGAAGCTGCAGGGTGAGCAAGAACAGCAGTTTGGTGAAGCAGGTTCTTGAGATCCTAAGGATCACTGGGCTGCTTTCTGTTTGGCTTTGGTTTGATAATAGCTTATAAGAAACTCTTGGTTATAACAGTTGCTAATTGCATGGGAACATAGGGGTGGTTGCACTGTATCAAACTAAAGGTCTCTCTAGTGTGATCCCACCTTTCTGTTTTTGGCAGTGACCAAAGCCAGTTGCAAGAGGAGGAGCATACCAGTAGGGCAGCACGTACGGTGCTTTCCTTGTGTACTATCCCAGCCTATAGTCTACTGAGGACTATGGATTTTTTTCACCCAGCCGTATTTTTAAATTAATTTTAATAACCTGTTGGATTTTTTCCACCAACTTCTGTAAGTTCTTTTTAGATGTGCCAAATTCTCCAGAGTCTGAGTTTCTACTGAAATTTAAGTAAAACAACTAAGGAAAGCAAACTGTCCCATTTTCTCTGTAGTCCTGTATTAGAGCTAATAACGTTGATCTTGGATCAAGCTATTACTTCAAATTGATTTTCTTTCAGCTTCTTTATGGCCCAAAACAGAAGCAGTGACTGAGACATAAGGGACTTAGCACATATAGTGTTGTGCGTATGTGTAAACTGGATATATTTTAGCAAAAAAGGCAAGAGCACACCTCAACTCCCTTTTATCCCCTCTCTTAGATGAACTTGTACAGAAATCTGAAGAATTTCTCTGCTGTCAGAAGGAGCTGTTGAAGAAACAGGTATGGTCTTTCCATGCAAGTTTCCTGAAATTCTCCCATATGTTGACAAATTGATACAGAATGAAATGTTTGGAATTCCATTTTTATGATGTATTGCGTGAGAAAGGCCCATATGGGTTCTCTCAGCTGATGGGCAGATGTGTTATGACTATGGAAGCCTGAAAAGAAATAGGAGTCAATTTGGGTAATTTAAAAGTTGCCAATTGGTTTGTTAAAAGCTTGACTGAAAGATCAAAGACTAATGTATATGTATAAACTGTACTGGAATTTATCTTTCTCCACTCTGTCCTATGTTTAAACAGGATGAAACAACTTCACAGGAAAAAATAATAAATCAGGAAGATCAGAGCAGGACTTCACTCCTACCCACAGAAAACTTGGAAAGACAGGAGACTGAAGGTGATATGATTCCCTTACTTATTTGAATGTTCTTAAATATTTAAGAATTATTCTTGCCTATTTTTAGATAATAAATGTGTCCATGATGGTTCATTATGCTTTTCACGCCAAGATCTTCAAAAATACTACATAGTTCTTTCCAGTGATAAAAGTAGAATTTAGTTATAAAGGAGAAAAGAAACTGTTTGAATCTCGGACAGTGAACAGACTGACAGAAATACATACTGTAAACCATCTGGAATTACTAAAAAGACTGGGTTGTGCATCACAGGCCCTGCCTGCACAGTGTTCTGTTATGATACGAAGCAGTGGTTGGTGTTCTGGCCTTGAGACAGAGTGAGCAGAACTTGTTACCTGTATGGTTCTCATGCTTCATGTTCATGCATGTATGATCTATGGTGACAGGTGAAAAGAACACAGGGAAGATGTGGAAAAGCTAGGATGAAGGCAAGGGTGGTAATATTACGTGACTGCAGGCTTTTCCAGAAACGGGTGCCCATGTCAGCTTCATTGTGATAGGGCATATTAATTTTGATGAATGGTTTTGGTTTATAGGCTTTTTTGTTCCATTAATGTCAATTTTGCTGAAGGATGGTAAAATAAATTTTGTATTCATAGAATCATGGAATTGTTTTGGTTGGAAGGGACCTTTCAGATCATCTAGTCCAATCATCAACCCAATACTGCCCAAACCCACGTCCCTCAGCACTGCATCTGTCCCACTTTGAAATACCTCCAGGGATGGTGACTCCACTACTGCCCTGGGCAGCCTCTTCCAAGGCTTCACAACCCTTTTGGGGAAGAAATTGTTCCCAGTATCCATCCTAAACTTCCCCTGGCACAAGTTGAGGCCGTTTCCTCCTCCCATCACCTGTTCCTTGGGAGAAGAGACTGACCCCCCCTGGCTACACCCTCCTTTCAGGGAGTTGTAGAGAGCGAGAAGGTCTCCCCTCGGCCTCCTTTTCTCCAGGCTGAACACCCCCAGCTCCCTCAGCCGCTCCTCACAAGACTTGTGCTCCAGACCCCTCACCAGCTCCGTTGCCCTTCTCTGGACACACTCCAGCCCCTCAAGGTCTTCCCTGTCGTGAGGGGCCCAAAACTGGACCTAGTCCTTGAGGGGTGGCCTCACTAGTGTCAGGTACAGGGGGATGGTCACTGCCCCAGTCCTGCTGGCCACACTCTTCCTGATACAGGCCAGGATGCTGGTGGCCTTCTTGGCCACCTGTCCTTATCCATCTACCAGTCCATCTGTCAAATCTGTGCCTCTGCAATTTAGTGGTAAGAATGTTGGGGGGACCATATCAAAGGCCTTACAAAAGTCTAGCTTTTAATCTGATATCATACCCTGAGTTAAGATTGAGTATACCCAGTATTGTATTATACGCTCCAGTATATTGAGTATATAATGAGTGCCGAGTAGAAGAGGATAATGTTTTTGATTGACGTGTGGCTAGGCTGCTTTCAGAGAGCCCAGGATGCTGTTGACCTCGTTTGCTGCCAGGCTCACTTGCTGGCTGATGTTTAGCCTAATGTCCAACAGATCTTCTTCATCCTTTCTTGCGCAGCTGGTCCCTAGCCTCCCTTCCCAGGGATGGGACTGCATTTGTCAGTGTTGAATTTCTTGAGGTTCCTGTTACCCTCCCTAGCGGGGCTAGAAGAACAGGCATTGGCTGCTTCCCCAAAGTGTGTTGTGTTATTCAGACTTGAGCATGGACTCTGCCACCTCCAAGTCACAGATAAAGATTTTAAATGGGGGAGAGCCTCCAGACAGAGTATTTCCTTTTCACCACTATTCTCCGAGCCTGATCAGTCCAACCAGTTTTTTGTGCAGCGAGTTGTCCTTCAATCCAGATGATCACTTCTTACTTTTGATACAAAAATATTGTGTAAGACATTGGCAAAAGCCTTTCTAATTTCAAGGTAAATGCTCTCCATGGCACTCTCCTCATCCGCAGATGCATAAAAGGCAATCTGGTAGTCCAAATATGATTTAACTGTGGTAAATCTATGCTGACTGTTTCTCAGTCACTGCCTCCTCGTCCATGTGCATGCTAACATGCTCCAAGAGTCAAGCTAGTCTTATTATATGTTGGCTTATTTTTCTGTGTGTTGAGATGGACTATCCGTGTGCTTGGAGAGTGCTGACTTTACAAACCTGCCAGCCTTCCTGAGCTCCTTTGCTCTTTGGAGCTGTCTGCCATGGGATCCCACCTACCAGTTCCCCAAATAAGGTGAAGTCTGGTCTCCTGAGGACTAGGATCTGTACCTCTGTTACTCTCCTTCCTCACTCCCCTCAGGATCTTGAACTTCTCTATTTCATGATCAAAGCAGTGAAGGCTGTCACTGGTTATCACATGTCCGGCCAGTTATTCCCAGTTTATGAACAGCAGATCCAGTTGTATGTCACTCTTGGATGCTCCATCCAGTATCTGTATCAAGACTTTCTCATGATCTCCAGAAATCTCATAGATCGCTTGTGTTCTGATGTGTTACCCTTTCAGCAGATGTCAGGGAGTCTAAAGTCCCCCAAAAGATTCAGGATCTGTGACACAGAGATTTCCTCAAATTGTTTAAAGACAAATATTTACTGGCAGGTAGCCAGCGTGCAAATGAATACGTTCTCTGTCTTCCCAGGTAGTGAGAAGACTGAGATGTTGTCTGTTGGTATCAAATGTAAATGGAAGCTTTCGTTCAGTAGGAAAGAAAGGAAAGCTAAATGTTACTTTCAAACATGAATTTTTTGCCCATCTTCTGCTTTGGAGTATAAAAAATGTCTTGAGTATGATAGAATCAATGAGGTTGGAAGGGACCCAGAGCCAGTTTCCAAGGACCATGTCCAGATAATTTTTAAATGTCTCCAAGGAGGGAGACTCCACAATGCCAGAAACCTTACCAAAGGCCTTGATGGTATCCACTGCTCTCCTCCCACCTACCAAGCCAGTCATTTCATCATACACAGTGACATACCTATCATAAATAGTGTTTATACGCCAGTTTACAGAAATACAAGTGTAAAAATATTCTGAGTCAAACAGCAACTAAATTCTTGTACCAATCATGACTTAGACTGTGGCCCTTGAGTGTTTTATTCTTCTCTGATTTTAACAATTTCTCATTTTGTTTTTATCCAAATGAAATTTGAAATGTTTTGCTACAATATCTCAGAGACCTCAGAGACCTATCTCATAGAGACTTCATCTATGTTTACAAGTTCCGAAGGGGCGGGTTGAAGGATGATGGAGCCAGACTCTTTTCAGTGGTTGCCAGTGAGAGGAAGAGGGGCAACAGGCACAAGTTGGAACATAAGAGGTTCCACTCAAATATGAGGAGAAACTTCTTCACAGTGAGGGTGCCAGAGCCTTGGAACAGGCTGCCCAGGGAGGTTGTGGAGTCCCCTTCTCTGGAGATTTTCAAGACCCGCCTTGATGCAGTCCTGAGCAATGTGCTCTGGGCAATCTTGCTTAGCAGGGTAGTTGGACTAGATGATCTCTAGAAGTCCCTTCCAACTCTGTCGAATCTGTGAATAGTTCTTTCTTTCCCCTCCTTTATAAAAATGTTTCTTAAAACTTGAAACTCTATTAGCTGTCCTTTAATTTTAGTCTGTATAATAACAAGTGTTCTTTTTAGAAAAGGTGCTTAAAACAGCATGTTGTTTTGGCGGTTTGCCTCTTAAAAAAAAACCCAAACCACAATATCCAGTGACAATGTTATATATACATCCACTGCAGAAGTGTTACTAATAGCCACATGCCCTGTTCTCTAAAGCTGCTGCAAGAATACCATCTTACTCTCTAAGTCAGAGTTTCCCTTTTCAAAGGAATTGTTTGTGTTTGAATGTTTCAGAAATGCCACACTTGCAACTTATTCTCCAGGAGCCTCAGCAGGAAGCTGTGATGGTTGCAGAACATGCGAAGCAGGTAATGATTAAGCGACTGAAATAAGCTAAAACAGGTCAAGGACTGGCCTTAAAACAGCTAAGCTGTTATAGCCTTTTTTAGCAATCCTCTTTGGAAGGTTATTATTAACTGGATTAATGATGAAAGACAGAAATAGCTTCCAAATACTACTTGTACTGTGTTCTTATCTTTGCTGGCTGTGTGGAATTCTTGTGTCCTTCATCCTCCCGATCCATAGTCGTGCTATTTTCTGCCTCTTGTGAGTTAGTTCTTTGGCAAAACCATAGACTAAACAAAGGCCGGTCCCAGGAAATGCAATTCCCAAGGCTCAGCTGCCATCGTGGGATGGCTTTCAAACCACCCTCTCCATCCCCGCTCCACTCATGGGAGCTGGCAGGCTGACTCAGGGAAGCCACATTCTCTTTGCTGAGTGGGAGACACGTAGCCTCTGTCCTTGTTCTCTTCCACTGTGACAACTGCCAGTCCAGCTGCAGTCAGCCTGCTGCTGAGAAGAGTGGAGGATTAGATACCTGCTCTTTGCTGTGTACTCCATCAGCAAGGTGGTAGAAGTGACTGCCTCTGTGTACCCATACAAAGAATTTGTTGTAGAATTGTTTGTTAGCTTGAGCAGCATTTGGGCTCTTCAGAGACTGCTCCGCTCTGTTCCCACCTGCCAGCAGGGGGAAGAAGATGCCGTGTTTTATCTAACACGTTCTTCTCCATCAAAGAGAGTTTATAGTACGTACACTACTGTGACGTATTAGGGTAAAAGTTGACATCTGGGACTCATGTTGGAACTGGAGAATGCACTCTGAGTCAGCTCATCCTGCTTGACTTCAGACCCTTCCATTCCAACTGCCTGTCGTTGGGGTTTAAGCTCGGATCAATGGAAGCACACACACAGTCTCTTCAAGGGCATATATAAGCCTTTGAGCTATTTTCTAGAGCCCCTTTGTAGACAGCAGAGATAATAGGTTCTTTAGCACATGATTACACCTGGACTAAAGTGAATGTTGTAAATGGGTCAATGAATCCAGCCCTGGAATTGTCCATTTCAATGTCTTAAGTATAAAAAAAATCTAGTTAAAGAGCTTGCATGTAAGTATTTACACTTGGCCAGCAATATCCTGCCATTTGTGCGTCTCATCCATGACTTCAGGCCAAGCTATGTGTGGATCTAAACCCAGTTCAGGGGTTACGTAGCAAGTTATGTAGATGCAAGCAAAAAAATCTATTTCAGTGCTTGGAGCTTGAAAAGGCAACGTGCTCCAGAACATGGGTGTGGAGATCATTTCCTTATGATTGTGTGACCTCTTAGTGCCCTGTACTTACGTTCCAGGTAGTTACAGCAAATGTTAATTCTGAACACTTTCAGTCTTTTCATGGTTGGGTTAGGAGTGTGTTTTACTTTCTTTTTTGGGGGGATGGGAGGAAGTGTCTTTTTTTAGAGACACTTTACTTAGTTGTGGCTTGTAGCTTCCTTGTACTGTAGTTCAAACCTTTTCCCACAGAAGTAGTGTGAGCTGGGGAAAGACAACATGTGTCGGGAACCAGCCAGACAGACTGCCATTCATTTTAGGTGCATGTTGACTCATAAGTGGGCTTTTCAGAGTGAAGAAATTCGTAGATGAGTCTTCGCTATTGTATGGATGTGAACAGCAAACCAACCAGTTTCCTGGGCTTTATTCAGCCTCTTTGTGTGGACAAAAGAGTTTGTGTCTCTGAAATGGCAGAATCTCCTCTTTCTTCTTCAGCAGTCAGGTTCTGTCCTGTCTGACAGAGTGGGAGGTGTGTAGCAGTGGGGTAGGTAGTTTGTCTGTATGGTGCAGCCTAAAGTAACCTTCCCGGGAAGGCTGCAGGTTCTTTATCTGCTGGAGTAGTGAGGGATATAGTGACAAATGCCTGGCATCTCACCTGCTCTGCTTGGGTGTTTCAGTGAAAGGTTGTGGATCGGTGGTTGGTCCCTTTGAAGCAGTGAGGGTGGAAGAGGAAGCATCTCAAGGTGGGAAGATTAGAATTGTTGCACCCATTAATATCCCAGTCTCCTGAGATATGTCTTGTCTCTTGCTTGACATCAAAACCAATCTGCCTTTTTTTTAAACTTATTTTCATTAGGCATCAGAGTTGCCTCTAAAGTTGGGACTGATATTTTTCACTTAAAGCTTGATAGAGCAGCAGGCAGCTAAGATAGCTGTCTTCTAATGCAAAGATCATGGCCAAAACTAAGTATTTTTTTGTTCAATAGAATAAGAATGTTGGACCTGAGGTGAAATTGCAAGACGTGCAGACTCTGGAAGCTCCAGCCTCTTATATAGACTGTTCTTCTACTCCTACAGGTGAGGACACAGAATAAAGCATGTAACAAGAAAATTGTGAAAATTTGAGAAGTTTCAGGGACAAATCTAAGGTGATTTGGAAAGAGGAGCTTTGAGGTCAAAATCTAAAGATGTACAGGAGATAGGGAAGGAATATGCATACAAGGTAGAAGAGAATATCCTAATGTGGGTTGGATGGGATCTGTCAGAACAGAAGAAAGAAGCAGTTCCCAAGATGAGAAAGGGAGAAGGGTTTGAAGGAAGAGTGAGTGTGTTTGTAGATGAAAAGGCTGATGTGTGAGACGCAGAAGAGAATTAAGATAAGGTGAAGAACTGGATTCTTCAAGTTAGTAAACTTCTTTCTGTGTTTGGAATTACCACCACCCCTGCCCCCAAATAATTAAAAAGAAACAAACTTTTCCCTAGTTCACTTTTCCCTTTGCCTCTTCACTCTTCTGTAGAGGTTAGATGTAGTGTAGATTTAGGTGATGCAGCAGACGCAGGAGGTTTTGATGTGCACAGGTATTGGTGATGTCTGGGTGCAATGCATGGGCTCAAACTTTTTTTTTTTTTGTCTTTCTCACCCTGGAAACTAGAGACGCTCCAGTCCCATCTGTTTTTTCTCCACTTGCCTACTGACTTTACATCCAACTTGTTATGCTGATGGTGACAAGTGTACCTTTTATCACTAGGTGTGTCAGGAGAGATGGTGAATTTTGAAGTGCAAAAGCCTTTTGATGACACTTTGGTGCTCCCTGAGGTACAAATTTAGTCTGGAACTTTTTTCCTCTCAGTTTTGCATGCGTCTGTGGATATGAAAACCTTAATGTAGTTTAAAAGCCCCAAGGAGTTAGTTTTTTAACATCCCATAATTTAAAGTGGCTGTTGCAACACTGCAACAGGCTTTAAGAGAGAGCTCTCCTTTAATGGCTCCCCATAAATACTTTCTGCCCTCCAAACTGGTGAATGGACAGCTTTTCCAGCACAAGGTGCTCACTTACTGGCAGGCTGCTGATCCCTGCTTTCTGGGAAGGAATTGTGATTGCTTTTCTTTTGTAATCTGTTTTGGGGGATGGCAGGAAACCTTAAGATAGTTATTTGGAAAAAGCCAAGTACTTTGGTCCAGATGCTGTGCCTGGTGGTCTCACTGTAGAGATGGATGCAGACTGGAATATGTGTCTCTGCACTGTTTCTTTGCCATGTCAAGTGGGCAGACAGAACAGGGAACAAAACCTCCTCATTCAGAGCCTACAGAGGGATGCCAGGAAAATGTGACTGGGTAAGAACACTGGAGGGCTTGTGAGAATCACAGGAGAATTGAAACACTTCAGAATCATACTATCCTATAATCAAGAGAGAATGGGAAATAAGGGAATAGGAAGTTACATTTATGTTCTAATCCTAAAGCCAGAATCTTTCATTCTGCAACTTCAGAAACTGAAATGAACAGAAGTGACCTGAGGAGCCCTCCTGTTATAAGTGAGGCTACTGCTTATTGCAGTGGCTGGCTCAAGGAAGGGTATCCCTAAACTGCAAAGTGTGGAAAGCAGGTTCTTCTAAAAGTGACCCTTTCATAGGATTGAAAGGAAAATTGAAACCTGTTATTTCATTTTAGGCAAGAACAGATGGCTGTCCTAAAGGAAGCAAGCGGTTTACTGAGGAAAGCTGTTCGCCTGGAATTCTGGAGTATCTTGCTGCAGAGAAACAGAAAGAGCTGTCCATTTTGCTGCTGGAACTGAAAGAAGCCCAAGAAGAAATAACTTTTCTGAAAAGGCAGCTCAAGGGCCCAAATGACCAAAGTTCTGCAGGTACCCAAACAGGAGAAGCAGCAGTAGCTAACCAGCTGGAAGATAATTCCCAGGTACAGTTTATTGAGAGAGAAGAGCAAAAGGTTTCGGATGCACAAAATGAGTTGGGCAGTAGCTCATTCCTGAGAGAAACAGAAATGCAGCAAAGTGATGTGCTTCAGGGAAACAGAATCAGTCTTCAAGAAGCACTACAGGGGAGCACTGTCTCCTGCAGAGCGGAGGTGGAAGCAATGCAAGAAGTCTCTGCAGCAGGTCCAGAGCCAGGCACCCCTCCATCTCAGGAACTGATAAAGTTACAAAGCCAAATTACAGAACTGCAAGTAACTCTTCAGAAATCAGAAGAATCCTATAAGAAAAATCTAGGAGACAAAGATGCAGAGATAAATAGGTTAAACTGTTTGGCTGAAGAATACAGGAAAAAAATTGAGGATTCTGACAATGCATTTTCTGTTTTGTCTGAAGAACGAGACCAGCTCTTGTGTCAGATGAAGGAACTTTCTACCATAACAGAACTGAAAGAGCAAGTAAAGCAACTTGAGGAAAATCTGGCTCTTTCAGAAAAGCAGAGACTGTCGGACAGTCAGAATGTTCTTCTGAGAGAACAAATCCAGAGCCTTAAAAATGAATTTAAATCCAAGGAGATAAAAATTGAAGCTTTGCAAAAAGACTTGGATGAAGCACAGCTTCAGCTTTCTGACCAGGACGTGCAACTAAAAGACCTGAGAACCCAGATCAAGAAGAAGGAATGTGAAGTACTTGATCTAGAACAACTTTTGAGGAAGAACGTAGCTGAGATAGAAGAGCTTTCCCAACACTTAGCCTCAAAGGGGCACGAAGCAGCCAGCCTAGAACAGCGTGTTGCTGAGCACACCAGGTCTATAGACAGCCTGCAACAAACCTTGCGGGAGAAAGACCAGCAGATGACAGAGATTAGTGTCAGCATGTCTGAGAAACTAGTCCTGCTGAATGAAGAGAAATTTTCTCTAGAAAATGAGCTGAAGAGTCTTACGGAGCAAATGAGCCTATTATTAAAAGCCCAGGAAGAAAAAGACCAAAACATAGAAGCAAAAGATATGTATCTGAAGTGTGGGGCATCTGAGCAGCAGTGTGAGACAGAGGCAGCATGTAAAGATGAGGTATTAGGAAATAAACTTGAACTTCTGAAAAAAGAAAATGAGCAAGTAAAGCGGAAGTTGCAAGCAGCGCTTGTTAACAGGAAGGACCTTCTGAAGAAGGTTAGCAAATTGGAGAATGAATTAGTACAACTGAGAAAAGAACATGAATCAGAAACCTCAGTGGCTCCAGAAGCTGAAGGAGAAGAAAATGTGACAAGCGTGATCAGCAGAGACGTGAATCTGGAAAGCCAGCCCAGTAAGGAGTATCTGATTCAGCTGCTTTCCGAAAAGGAATCGGAGTTGCAGAGCATCCGGAAGGACCTGCTGGATAAAGAAACTACTGAAGCACAATTGCATGCAGTGATTGAGGAGATGAGGAGAAGCTTGCAGGGTACAACAAACATCATTTCAGTTAAAAATGAAGTCTTGGAGAGTCAGACAATTGCTGACAAAGTAACTGAAACCAATAAAAGCCCAGCAAAAGAAAATGAAAAAAATAGTTCAGCAGCTACAAATCTTGAAGAAAACCAAAAGTCTGCTCTGAAAGAGAGGATTTCAACTCTTGAACAAGAAAAAGAACAACTTCAGAAAAAACTTCAGGAAGCCCTGGTATCTCGCAAAGACACTATAAAAAAGGCTCAAGAAAAAGACAGGCATCACAGAGAACAGCTGAAACAGCAGAAAGATGAATACAACATCCTACAAGAACAATTTGATAAGCAAAGCAAAGAGAAGGAGAGCATCCAAGCTCAGCTCAGACAACTCCAAGAACAGAAAGGATCAACAGAGAGTGCTCTTTGGAACGAAGATGGGTTGGACTCTTCATGCACGGAAGCAGAAAATGCAACAAATAACAAGCTTATACAAGTTGCAGGTGTTTCTGGGGAAGAGTTAAACAAAAAACTTGAAAAATTGCAGATGGAGAAAGAGGAATTGGAATATAATGTTAGCCATATGCAAAGTGAAGTTGCTTGCAAATCAGAATTAGTCTTTAATTTGCAAGAGCACGTAGCACAGTTGTCTCTGGAGATAGAAGGGCTGAAGAGAGCCTCTGACCAAGCTGAAGCAAAGGCAGCAAGTCTTCAGGCAGAATTGGAGGAGAGTCAGGCGAAAATTTCCAGAGAGGACAGTCTGGAAGACCTGAAAATGCTTATGCACCAAAAGGATGAAGAAATGGAATTCCTGAACTTGCAATTAAGGGAGAAAAGTGAAGCTCTTGATAACATGCAGGCACAGTTGCTGGAAAAAGAGGATTCAGTCAGGAGACTACGTAGTCAGCTGGAAACTCAAGCTCAGGTACATGAGGAACAAAGCAAGCGACTGCAAATGGAGTTGCTTGAAATTCAGGAGAAGCAAGACGATGGCGCAGAAGCAGCTAAACAGAAGAATCAAATGCAGAGAAAGTTGCAAGCTGCACTTATCTCCAGAAAAGAGGCGCTAAAGGAGAGCAAATCTCTAAAAGAGGAGCTGGCTAACGCTAAAAGTACTATTGAAAATCTTTGCGTCAAGTTGACAAATATGGAAAGCCAAATATGTGGCCATGCTAAAGAAACAGATACTTTAACACAAAAGTTAGCAGGCCTCACTGAAGAGCGAGAAAAACTTATTGCAGAAGTTGATAAAGCACTTACAGAAAATCAAAATCTTGATGGATGCTGTAAAAACCTGACATCTACTCTAGATAGAGTCATTCTAGAGAAGGAGAAACTGGAGAAGGAGATGGAATCCTTGAAATGCCTTCAAGCTGCTGAGAGTTCTGAGTGGCACGAGAAATACAGGGAGCTTCAGAAAGAATATGAAACTCTCCTGCAGTCCTATGAGAATGTGAGTAATGAGGCTGAGCGGATCCAGCGTGTTTTGGAAACTGTTAGGCAGGAAAAGCAGGAGATTTTCATTAAGCTGAAAAGTGTTGAAGCAAAAAAAGAGGAGACAGACAAGCAGCTACAGGAGGCTGGACAGGAAATTGATGGAATGAAGGAGAAAATGAGGAAATTTGCAAAATCTAAGCAACAAAAGATCCTGGAACTGGAAGAGGAGAATGAGAAGCTTAGAGCAGAGGTGCGTTTTACAGATGGAGAGCTGCACAGTACTGGAGGTGTCTTTACAAATACTAGTCTGAAAGAAGATCTGGAGACCTGTAGGAGGGATTACCAGTCCCTTTCCGCTCAGCTTAATACAGTAATGGCTGAAAAGGAGTCTCTCAGTCAAGAGATCGCAGACTTAAAGTGTCATTTGCAGTTAACAGAATCTAAGCTGAAGGAAAGCAGAGAACTGCTAGACCAGTATGTTGCTCAGAAAACGACAGGGGAAGAAACAAATCAGGCAGTTGCTACACCACAACCAATGGAGAAGGCTGAAAATCAAGTGGACATAAGTTCTGGGCCAGAGTCTCCTACTGCAGAGCTGGAAAAAAAAACATTTGAAGGTGGTAGCCCTTGTGAAGATCTCGGCACCTACATACAGCAGATAGCCAAACTCACAGAGCGAATCACAGAACTGGAAGATAACAGGAGGGCTTCAGAGCAAGAGCTGGGTGACATCCGCATATGTGTTGAGACTTTAGCAGGTGAGAAAAGAGCTTTAGAGGCCCAAATGGAAAAGAAAGTCCAAGAATTGAATTTTCTTCAGGACACAGTAGCAAAGATGGAACAAACGGTCCAAAAAACCAAAGACGACCTTGTCAAGATGACAGAACTGAAGGATGCGCTGGAGGCTGAGAAGGATGATTTGGAAGAAAGGCTCATGAATCAGCTGGCAGAACTTAATGGGAGTATTGGAAACTATCAGCAAGATGCAACAGACTTCCAGATCAAAAATGAGCAACTGAAACAAGAGCTTCAGAGTTTGCAGAGAATGATGCATGAACTGGAGGAGGAGAAATGTCAGATGGCACAGGAGAAAAGTAAAGCAAGTTCAGAAAAGCAAAAGGAATTTGTAGAAAAGCTAAAATGCAGTTGGAGGGGAGACAGCAGCTCACATGTAAAGGAGCTTCAAGAACTGCTGAAACAGAAACAGCAGGAGATTAAGCAGCTGCAGAAGGACTGTATTAAAAGCCAGGAAAAGAACAGTAGTTTAGAAAGAACTGTTAAAGCTCTGGAATTTGTGCAGAGTGAGTCTCAAAAAGAGGTAGAAGCAGCCAAAGAGACTTTAGCTAAAGCAGTTGAAGACACCAAGAAAGCCCAAACAGAGCTTGCTCTCTGCAGAGTAGTCTTGGATGACACCCAGAGTGAGGCAGCGAGGGTTCTAGCAGAGAGTGTCAAAGTGAAGGAAGAGTTGCAGGCAAACAAAGAGAATATTAAAATTCAAATGAAGAAAAAAGATGAGGACTTTGAGAGAAGGCTGGAACAGGAAAAAGACAAGCACTCAAAGGAAATTAGAAATATGGAAGAAAAGCTGGTAGCTCTGCAGAGGGAGAAAGACTATGTGGAAACAACTGTTGGTGATCTTCAAGACTCCTTGAAGACAAAGGATGAAGAAACCAAGCAATTGGAAGGCAGCCTAAACAAAACACTAGCCCAGCTTGCAGCCTTCACCAGGAGCATGTCTTCGCTTCAGGATGACAGGGACAGAGTGATAGATGAATCAAAAACGTGGGAGAAGAAATTCACTGAAACTATTCAAAAGAAAGAGGAAGAAATACGTTCAAAAGAGGAAACCTGTCTTACGCTAAAGGACCAGGTGAAGCAGATGACCATACGTGTGGAAGAACTTCAGGATCATATATCCAGGTAACAAACATAATGACTTGGCTGTTATTCTTGTATTTCCTTCTGACAAGCCAGAGGTGAGGTAGGATTCCCCTTTGCTTTTGCAGTATACCAGAAAGAAAGAATTTTGACTATGTAAATATGCTAAATGTGACGTGATTGGCAAAACTAATGAGTGCCTAAGATGGAGAGCAGAATTAGTCTTCCTAATAAAGCCATAAACATAAGGCTTATCTCCTGGATCAGTTGCGTTTGGATAGAAAAGAGGTTTGGAGTTAATGTTGTCGGGATGTTTGTTGTCTGCACAAGGATACAGAGAGATTAACATTGTACAATATTCTTCTCATCATTAGGGTACCCATGTTAAATCTATTCTCTAGAACAAGCACTAGCCATCTGAGTACTATCTAGAGTCTTTATTAATCTGAAATTTGAAATAGATTCTTTTGTGTAGAGATTAAACTTGCTTGGGATTCATAGTTCCAGTTTAATCCCAAAACAGATTTTGAGGGAAAGATGGCGCTATGGAAATGTACCTCTGGGAATTTCCAAAATTCAAAATCAAACTGTTCTTATATATATAAAATTCTTCTATAAAGTTTGTGGTGAAAATGCTATATGTTTGCATGCTAGGGCATGACCTTAGTATGCTGGAACAGGGCTTGGATGGGTGTACTCTGTGCTGGGTAAAAACACTGGTTGGAAGGCCAGGCCCAGAGGGTGGTGGTGAATGGAATTCAATCCAGTTGGTGGCCAGTCACAGTGGTGTTCCCAGGTGAGAACAGACATTCTGTTTAATGTCTTTATCAACAACCTGGAGGAGGGGACAAAGTGCACCCTCAGTCAGTTTGCAGAGGACACCAAGTTGGGTGGGAGTGTGGATTTGCTGGAGAGTCAGAAGGCTCTACAGAGGAATCTGGGTGGGCCAGATCGATGAGCTCAGTCATAGAATCATATGGGGTTGGAAGGGACCTCTGGAGATCATCAAGTCCAACCTCCCCCTCAAAGTCAGTCTACCTACAGCAGGTTGCACAGGATCCTGTCCAGGCAGTTTTTGAATGTCTCCAGAGAAGGGGACCCCACGACCTCTCTGGGCAGCCTATTCCAGCGCTCTACCACTCTAACAGTAAAGAAGTTCCTCCTCATGTTTAGGTGGAACTTCTTATACTCAAGTTTGTGCCCGTTTCTTCTTGTCCTGTCACTGGGCACCATGGAGAAAAGACCAGCCCCGTCCTCCTGACTCCCTCCCTTTAAATATTTATAATCATTGATCAGATCCCCCCTCAGCCTTCTCTTCTCTAGACTAAAAAGACCCAAGTTCCTCAGCCTCTCTTCATAAGAGCGATGCTCCAGGCCCTTAATCATCTTTGTGGCCCTTTGCTGTACCCTCTCCAGCAGTTCCCTGTCCTTCTTGAACTGAGGGGCCCAGAACTAGACGCAGTATTCCAGATGGGCCCTCACCAGGGCAGAGCAGAGGGGCAGGATGACCTCCCTCGACCTGCTGGCCACACTCTTCTTGATGCACCCCAGGATGCCATTGGCCTTCTTGGCCACAAGGGCACATTGCTGGCTTATGGTCATCCTGTTGTCCACAAGAACTCCCAGGTCTTTTTCCTCAGAGCTGCTCTCCAGCAGGTCAGTCCCCAACCTGTACTGGTGCATGGGGTTATTTCTCCCCAGGTGCAGCACCCTACACTTGCTCTTGTTAAATTTCATTAGGTTTCTCTTGGCCCAGCTCTCCAGTCTGTCCAGGTCTCGCTGGATGGCAGCACAGCCTTCTAGGGTGTCAGCCACCCCTCCTAGTTTTGTGTCGTCAGCAAACTTGCCGAGGGTACTTTCCATCCCTTCATCCAGGTCGTTGATGAATATATTGAAGAGGATTGGACCCAGTACTGACCCCTGGGGAACACCTTACAGACTTCCAGCTGGACTCCATGCCCCTAGTCACAACCCTCTGGGTTCTGTCTGTTAGCCAGTTTTCAATCCACTTAACTGTCCATTCATCTAACCCACACTTCCTAAGCTTGCCTATGAGGATGCTGTGGGAGACGGTGTCAAAAGCCCTGCTGAAGTCAAGGCATGTCCTTCTTGAACTGAGGGGCCCAGAACTAGACGCTCATCTATCCAACCAGTCATGATATCATAGAAAGCTATCAGGTTAGTCTGACATGACCTCCCCTTGATAAATCCATGTTGACTACTTCTGATAGCTTTCTTTCCCTCCGTATGCTCTGAGATGACGCCCAGGATGAGGTGTTCCATCACTTTTCCAGGGATGGAGGTGAGACTGACCAGTCTGTAATTTCCCGGGTCCTCCTTCTTGCCCTTTTTGAAGACTGGGATGACATTGGCCTTTCTGCAGTCCTTGGGCACCTCGCCTGTTCTCCAGGACCTCTCAAAGATGATGGAGAGTGGTCTTGCAATGACTTCTGCCAGCTCCCTCAGCACTCTCAGGTGTATCCCATCTGGACCCATGGACTTGTATGGATGTCTGGCCTTCTTAACTGATCTCTAACTTGGTCCTCCTCCACCAAGGGACGATCTTCCATAGTCCAAACTTTCTCTGATTCATCCAAAGTCCATGGCTCCTGGGGGTTGGCCCAAGCAGTAAAGACTGAAGCAAAGAAGGCATTCAGCAACTCAGCCTTCCCTGCATCCTCTGTTACCATGGCACCCGACTCATTCATCAGCGGGCCCACATTTTCTTTAGTTTTCTTTTTGCCTCCAATATAATTGAAGAACCCCTTCTTGTTAACTTTGACATCTCTTGCCAATTTTAATTCCAAGGAGGCCTTGGCTTTCCTTGTTTCTTCCCTACATAGTCTAACAGCATCTCTGTAAGCCTTCCAAGCGGTCAGTCCCTTCTTCCACTTGGTGTAAACCTCCTTCTTCCACTTTAGTTTTTTCAGAAGGTCCCTGCTCAACCACCCAGGTCTCCTGCTTCCCTTGCTCGATTTTTTGCTCTTGGGAATGCACTGATTCTGAGCTTGGAGAAGGCAGTGCTTGAATATTTTCCAGCTACCTTGAGCCCCCTTGCCTTCCAGAGCCCTGACCCATGGAATTTCACCTAGCAGTTTCCTGAAAAGGACAAAGTTAGTCCTCCTGAAATCCAAGGTTTCAGTCTTGCTTATTGTTTTTCGTATGTTCCCCACAATCCTGAACTCTTATCTTCCCATGGTCACTGCAGCCTAGGTTGCCGTCAACCTTGATGTCATCCACCAGTCCCTCTTTGTTTGTCAGTACTAGGTCCAGTAATGCCTCTCCCCTTGTAGGCTCTTCCACCAGCTGGGTTAAGAAGTTATCATCAATATTTTGGAGGAACCTCTTAGATTGTATATTCCTGGCTGTGTAGCCTTTCCAGCAGATATCTGGGTGATTGAAGTCCCCCACAAGAACCAAGGCCCACGATTGTGAGGCTACTTGGAGCTGGTTGTAGAAGGCCTCATCAACTTCTCTATCCTGGTGAGGTGGTCTGTAATAAACACCTACAGTAGTGTCCCTCATATTGGCCTGCCCCTTAATTCTCACCCACAGCCTCTCAACTCTCTCATCTGACACCAGGGAAGAATTTAGGGACATCTCCTCACTCTCTATCCATTCCTTGACATAAAGGGCAACACCTCCACCCCTCCTTCCTCGCCTGTCTCTTCTGAACAACCTATAGCCCTCAATAGCCACACTCCAGTCATGGGATTCATCCCACCAGGTTTCAGTGATGGCCACTATATCATATCTTTCCAGCAGCACAGTAACTTCCAACTCCTCCTGTTTGTTGCCCATGCTGCGTGCATTGGTGTAGAGGCACTTCAGCTGGGCTGTTGGCTGCATTGCCTTCTTAAGGGAGTAACCCCTGGAGTGTCCATCAGGTATTTCTCTGTGTACTGCATCTACCCTGGGAGCTGCTGGCTCATCACCATATGACTTTGATTGTAGTGAAAGGTATCCAGCTTGGCTCAGGGAGCCAGGTTGAAGGCCCTTACTAGCACCCTGTCGCTCCAACCCTGGTGTGGTACTCCCAAGCCTATCACCCCCCTCCCAACTAGTTTAAAGCCCTGTCAGTTAAACCCGTGATCCCTTTAGCAAGAACCCTCTTCCCCCTTTGAGAGAGGCACCTCCCATTAGATCTTACCAGGCCTGGTGTTGTACAGGCAAAACTATTGTCAAAGAACCCAAACTTATGGCAGTGGCACCAGCTATGGAGCCACGTGTTAATTGATTGAATATTTCTGTTCTGCTCAGCCTCATTGGCTGCTACAGGAAGGAGTGATGAGAAGATAACCTGTGCTCACACCAGTCAGTGGTGTGAGGTTGAACAAGGTCAAGTGCCAGGTCACAGAATCTTCATGGTTGAAAGGGACCTTTGAGATTGAGTCCAACCATACACAAAAAAAAAAAAAAAATCAAAACCCAAAACAAACCAAAAACCAAAAAAACCCACCACACCACAGAACAACAAACACAAAACAAAACACCCAACCCAACAATCTTGGGCACTAGAGCATGCCCTGAAGTGCCATGTCTACACGTTTCTTAAATACCTCCAGGGATGGTGACTCCACCACCTCCCTGGGCAGGCCGTTCCAGTGCGTGACCACCCTCTCAGTAAAGTAATTCTTCCTAATATCTAATCTAAACCTCCTCTGCTGCAACTTCATACCATTTCCTCTGGTCCTGTTGTTATTCACTTGGGAGAAGAGGCCAACACCCACCTCTCTCCAACTTCCTTTCAGGTAGTTGTAGAGGGCAAATGAGGTCTCCCCTTAGCCTCCTCTTCTACAAACTAAAGATGCCCAGTTCCTGCAGCCTCTCCTCATAGGACTTGTTCTCCAGACCCCTCACCAGCTTGGTGGCTCTCCTCTGGACACACTCCAGCACTTCAATGTCCTCCTTGTAGTGAGGGGCCCAGAACTGAACGCACTACTCAAGGTGAGGCCTCACCAGTGCCGAGTACAGAGGTACCGCCCATGAGTCACAGCAATCCCATGAACACTACAGGCTGGGGGAAGAGCGGCTGGAGCTGCCCAGAAAACGGCTTCAAGTTGCACCAGGGGAGGTTTAGGATGAATATTGTGAACAATTTCTTCACCAAAAGGGTTATCAAAGATTGGAAGAGGCTGCCCAGGGCAGTGGTGGAGTCACCGTTCCTGGATGTATTTAAAAGCCGGGCTGACGTCGTGCTGAGGGACATGGGTCAGTGGTGGTATTTGGCAGCGTGAGGTTGGTTGGACTCGATGATCTTAAAGGTCCCTTCCAACCAAAATGATTCCATGATTCTATGAAATGAACATGAAGCATATGAGAACAGCAATTTTGTTGATTTTTTTTTTTCTTGTTAGCTACGATGGATGAGGAAAAAAAATATTGTAATGAAAAGGGAATGTTAACATTCAGTGTTTAACTTCCTCTGTTTTTTCGATATTGTCATAAAGATTTATTTCTCTTTTAAAAAATATTCCTCCAGCACCACCACCTTCAGAAAGTAGTTCAGTCAGAACTTTAAAAACTGCCTTGAATTTTAAATTGAGGAAAAACTACCCATCTGGATATGTCCAGCCTGTTTTCTCAAAGGAAAACTAATTTTGTCATTTTTCTATTCTCTGTTTTCAGGCTGGAACGCAACAAAAAAGACTGGGAGTCTGAATCCAGGAAGGAGATTGAGCATCATCAAAGGACATGTGAAATGTTGCAGGAGGAAAAAAAAGAGCTTTTGACTCAGCTTGAAGAGTCTCAGAAACTGTACAGCCAGTCTCAGAATGAGCAGCAGAAACTGGAGTCGGAAATCAGCAGCCTGAGAGACCAGCTTACTGACCTACAGAATTCCTTCACCAAATGTGAGTTGGTCAGGGAAGAGCTGAGGAGTTTGGTCAAGCAACATGAGACCAGTATCCAGAATTTCAAATTTAGCTGTGAACAGCTTGAGGCCGATCTGAAAGCTTCCAGGGACCTAACAAATAAGCTGCATGAAGAAACTAGTGCCAAGGATCAAAAGATCATTAGTTTGCTGTCTGCCAAGGAAGAAGCAGTTATGGCTGCTCTGTCTGAACTACAGCAGCAACATGCAGAAGAGATGAAGGAGCAGGAGCATAGGCTAAGGAAGGAGGAAGAAGATAAAAAAGCCTTGGAAAATGAGAAGAACACACTTCGTGACAAACTTGATCATCTCACTGAAAAGATGAAGATAAGCAGAGAAGAAAGTAAGCAGCAGAAGGCACAACTGGACTCCTTCACCAAGTCCATGTCATCTTTGCAAGATGATAGAGACCGGATACTGAGAGACTACAAGCAACTTGAGGAACGTCATCTTGTTGTTATCTTGGAAAAAGACCAGCTAATTCAAGAGGCTGCTGCTGAAAACAATGAGCTCAAGGAAGAAATCAGAAGTTTTCACAGCCGGATGGATGACCTCAACTCTGAGAATGCCAAGCTGAATGCAGAGTTGGTGCGCTATAGAGAAGACCTGAACCAAGTGATTTCAATAAAGGACTCCCAACAGAAACAACTTCTCAAACAACAATTTCAGCGGATCCAGACTCTGGAAAAGGAGAAGGCAGTCATGGAAACACAGCTGAAAGAGTCCAAGCATGCTCAGGATGATCTCAGGAAGTGCATAGAAGCCTTGGGAGAGGACAAAGTCACTATGTCTCAAGAGATTGAAACCCTCACATCCTCTCTGTCGCAGGTGCAGAGTGAGATGACAGCATTACTTGAGGGGGGTCCTGTCATGGAGTGTCAAGCACAACTGAAGGCCCGAGAGGAAGAGGCACAAGAATTGAGTCATAAGCTTTCCCTCTCGCAGAAAAGGATAACAGAGCTTGAGGGGGAGCTGGTATGTGTCCAGAGGGATGCAGCCAAGAGAGTGGGAGAGGCTGAGGACAGGCTTCGAAAGGAACTGAAGCACCTACATCATGACGCAGGGATAATGAGGAACGAAACAGAAACAGCAGAAGAGAGAGTAGCAGAGTTGGCACGAGACTTGATGGAAATGGAACAGAAACTTCTTGCAGTCACAGATGAAAACAAAGATCTCAAAGCTCAAATTCAGTCTTTTGGGAAGTCCATGAGCTCTCTTCAGGACAGCTGGGACCAGGCCAACGAAGAACTTCAAGTTCTGAAACAGAAATATTCTGCAGACTTAGGGGAACAAAAGGGTCTAGTGCAGAATCTTCAGAAACAGATGGCTCAACTACAAGAGGAGCAACATTCCACTGCCAGGGATCGAGACACAGTGAGATCTGAGCTGGCAGAACTGCAGAAGGCCACTGATGAAAGAGGTCTCTTGGCCCAGATTGAGACACTTAATCAGAAGCTCAGAGCCAAAGATGATGAGCTTCTCCATTTGTCTTTGGAACTGGAAGGCTCTTCCAACCAAGTCAAATCTTTCTCCAAGGCCATGGCAAGCCTGCAGAATGAGCGAGACCGATTGCTGAATGAATTGGGCAAAGCACATAAGACTGAAGAACTGAAGCAACAAGCAGAAGGGAGCACTTCCACCACCTCTGAAGAGGTGCAGAGTCTTAAGAAGGCATTGTCCTCCTTGCAGAATGACAGAGACAGAGTAGTAAGTCCTTGTTCTCCTTTCATGTTCTTATGTAAAGCCCCGTAGGAAGTTTGGATCTTCAGATCTTAAAATTGAGCATGCTTAGATCTGGTATTTGCAATGTGAAACATAGATCTTTGTCTTCATGGTATCACAGAATAGTTGAGGTTGGGAGAGACTTCTGGAGATGTTCTAGTCCAACCCCCCAGCTCAAACAAGGTCAGCTGACGTAAGTTGCCCAAGACAGTGTCCAGTCAGATTCTGAATATCTCCATTGGTGGATATTCCACCACTTCTCTGGGCAACCTGTTTTTCCAAGTATCTGGAAATGTTTTCTAGAGTTAGTTGCTCCATTACCTTCCTAGGGCTGGAGAGGAGGCTGACCAGCTTGCAGTTCCCCAGTTCATCCTTATTGCCAGTAGGGATGATGTTTGCTTTTGTCCAGTCTTCAGGAAACACTCCCAGTCACTGTGACCTTTTAAAGGTAATTGAGATTCCTCCCAATGACCTTAGCACTTGTGGGCACGCTCCATCAGATCTCATGGATTTAGTATGTGCCATCTATGTTATCTTCTGTGACATATGGAAGCTGTGAGTGTTAGTGGACAGCTGGGAGTGTTAGTGGACAGCCGGCTGAACGTGAGCCAGCAGTGTGCCCAGGTGGCCAAGAGGGCCAATGGCATCCTGGCCTGTATCAGGAATAGCGTGGCCAGCAGGAGTAGGGAAGTCATCGTGCCTCTGTGCTCGGCACTGGTGAGGCCTCACCTCGAGTACTGTGTTCAGTTTTGGGCCCCTCACTACAGGAAAGACATTGAAGTGCTGGAGCGTGTCCAGAGGAGAGCCACCAAGCTGGTGAGGGGTCTGGAGAACAAGTCCTATGAGGAGAGGCTGAGGGAACTGGGGATGTTTAGTTTGTAGAAGAGGAGGCTGAGGGGAGACCTCATTTGCCCTCTACAACTACCTGAAAGGAGGGTGTAGAGAGGCGGGGGTTGGCCTCTTCTCCCAGAGGAATAATGACAGGACCAGAGGTAATGGTATGAAGCTGCGGCAGGGGAGATTCAGATTAGATATTAGGAAGAATTACTTTACTGAAAGGGTTGTCAGGCATTGGAATGGACTGCCCAGGGAGGTGGTGGAGTCACCATCCCTGGAGGTATTTAAGAAATGGGTAGATGTGGCTCTTCAGGGCATGCTCTAGTGCCCAAGATTATTGGTTTGTGGAGGGGTGTAGTGTGTGGGGCTGTGGATGTGGGGTTTGGTTGGTGGGTGGTGGTTTTGGGTTTGTTGTTCTTGTGGTGGTTTGTTTGTTTGTTTGTTTTTTGTTTGTGTTTTGGGGGGGGGTTGGGGGTTTTTTTTGGTTTTTTTTTTTTTGTTTTTTTTGTGGTTGGACTCGATGATCTCGGAGGTCCCTTCCAACCACTAAGATTCTGTGATTCTGTGATTAGTTTGATTTAAATATGGAGTCAATAGAAGTAAGATGTAGGTTCCCTATTAACCTGCTTACTCCACATCTGTGGAAACTTGTGGATTTGATTTGTCTTACATTTCTAGAAGGGCCTAGAGGAAAGACTTTGGCCTGTTTCTCCTCTTGGCAGCTGATTCTCAAGACAGATAACAAGGCGTTGCAGCTTCATTTTGATATCCTTGCCTGCTGTGTTTTTACAGTCTCTGGCACAATGCGGCTCTGCAAGTTTTAGAGTTGCTGGTCAGATAACAGACTTCTACAACCATTTTCCACTGTCACTTAGTCTGTCTTGGTTTTTTCCTTCTGTTAATTTATAACAGACTTTGTGATACAGTCTTAAACGCATCTTACTTCTTGTCTGTTTTGTATCTCAGTTATTTGTGGATTTATGTCTTCTCTACTGCTGTTTTGTTGAAATCTGTGCAGCGCTGCTAATACTGAGGTAGATCCTCAGCAGAGGGATCTCCTGACTTGTTAAGTGCTTCCCTGTCTCCAGAGCCCGTCACATTGTCTTGTCCTCAAAAACTGATTACAGTGATGGATGTTTAATGACAACTTATTTCTAATTCCAGTCTGAGTAGACTGTCAAACAGATTTTAGTTCCTCAGTTCCCTGGTTTACAGTAAATATGAACTTCAGGAGTTATTCTTAACCAGCTGCTTCTGTCTCACTTTGTCTTCCTCCAAATAAGGGAATGAACATTGTAGTCTGGGATCTTTTTGTTAATTTATGTCAAATCTTCATGGAAGGTCTCAAAACCCACTACTGTCATCAACAATAGAATTGTCTGAGGGGGGGGGTTCTGAGTAGTTTTTAGTAGACTGCTATAATCACTGATTCTGTTTCTAGTTTCTCTGTCATCTGAATGGGACTCTTTTTGTCCAGATGCCACAGTCAGAAATGCTCTTAAACCCATATACTAAACCTATCTGCTTGCTAAGTTGTCGTACACTCTGTTATTTCCCTTTAATTCCAGGTAAGAGAGCTGAAGAATCTGCAGCAGCAGTACATACTGGTGGGGGTAGAATCAGCTGAAAATTCTCGCTTAAAAGCTCAACTGCAGGAATACCAGCAGGACGCAGATAAGCAGCGCTGTCTGCAAGAACACCTGAAGCAAGAAAGTATTTTGTACCAGCAGGAACTCCAGCAGCTCAGGTGAGAATGCACCCTTTATTATCCACTGATATCATTGTTTAGGAAATAATAATTTTGTATTACTGTCTAATCCTTTGTTTCATTCCCTATGTCTTCTATTTTTAAAAAGTCTGTAATTCAAGCCTAGTAAATTGTCGTCTCCATCTGGACTAAAACCTAGTCAGACGAATATGCTCTGTTCTAAAAATGGAGAAAAAATCCTTTCAGGTACTTCAGAGATCTATCTAAGAATGACTGATCCTGGAGTGAAAGGGGTGGATTTTTTGTGGAAAAATCATAGAACACTTTGGGTGGGAAGGGACCTTTGAAGGTCAACTAGTCCAGCCCCCTGCTGGAGAGCAAAGTTTGTCCAGCAGGTCTCGATGTGTGGCTTATTTTTGTCCAAAGGGATGTAAAAACTTGTAGTGCTCCTTCCCCTTCTCTCTGCCCCAAGTCTGATCCTCAAACTTAACACTCCAGCTCTCATACAGTTTGAAGCAGCTTACAAATGTTGTTTATCTCCTGATAAAAGAAAAGGAGATTTATTTCCTGCCTGGCTACTGCAATGCGAATGAAGTGAAGGCCTCCAGTTTGCGTGTTGGGATCAATGTGATGGTTCTGGTCCATATTTGACTGAGGTAGTGATAATGTTCTGATAACAAGTGGCATTGTCGATGACCTGCTCGACAAAATTCTCTGTACAGCAAGATAAAACAACGTGCAGGAATACTAAAAGCATTGAGCATTGAACAATCTGCAGTGTTGAGCCAAATACAGAATACCTCTTTAAACCTGCTTTTAAGGTTCCTCTACTTAAGTGGGTTGGGTTGGTTTGGTTTAGATATCAAACTTTGTTTCTGACATGGGGTAATGATAGGAAATAGAATCATCCTCGGCTCATTCTGAGCTGGATACGTGGATATCATAAGGGATGCTGGTCATTTCCTTTGTGTTGTACTGGGCAGAGAAGAGAAAGCTACCTGGGAAAAGCAGAACAACAGCATAAAGGAGCAGTACCTGATGGTCATAGCAGAAAAAGACAAGCAACTGAGCCATTTACAAAGGATCACAGAAGAAATGAGACCGCCCCTCAGCAAGCCCCAGATTGTCGAGGAGCAGTACCAAAGGAAGGTGGGTGGTCGTGCACAGGTTCTTTATTGCATGGAAACGTGAGGCTTGAAATTTAGCCAAAGTACTGTGTGTTGCTTGTATTCAGCTCGTGTAGACTGCGGTATCGGATTCTGTTGTGTGGCCTCCGAGGACTACCACCAATGCAACCTGGATCATTGAAAACCTTTGGAAAACTCTGGCATACCCTTATGTGCTCTTCCCTTAGTTCATGATTCATGATGTTTCAAGTAAGAGACTAAAAGAGACAGGGCTTCTTAGGCACCTCGGGTCCTTCTAAGCAGAACTTTTAGAACTTCTATAGAACTTCTCAGGTCAGTCTTTCTGGCTAATTTAGAATTACTTCTTGTACTGTTTTTGAATCCAAGGTCTTCTGGTTTAGTTTTTCTTTTAATGTCACACTCTAATTTTTAAGTTTCCCATTGAATTTTTATTGCTGTTTTTACTGTCACAGGGATCTACAATCCTGACTCAAGCTCAGAGAGGCTGAGGATTGAAATTGCACTTTCTGCCTTTTTCCCCTGTATCACAATCCTAAAAGTAGAGTGGGATATGTTGAGTATTTTGCTTGGTCTGGGGAGGGATGAGCAAGGAAAGAACTCTCCTGCCTACATCCTGCCTACATCTGTGATGTTCCAGGGAGGAACAGGACCCAAAGGGTAATTATTAATGGAGTAGGTTCAAGTTGGAAGCCTGTAACCAGTGGAGTCCCCCAGGGGTCAATACTTGGACCCGTGCTGTTTAATATATTCATCAGTGACCTGGACGAGGGGACAGAGTGTATCCTCAGCAAGTTTGCTGATGATACCAAACTGGGAGGAGTGGCTGACACCCCGGAGGGCTGTGCTGCCATCCAGCGAGACTTGGACAGGCTGGAGGGCTGGGCAAAGAAGAACCTCATGAGGTTCAACAGGGAAAAGTGTAGGGTCCTGCACCTGGGGAAGAAGAATGTCAGGCACCAATACAGGTTAGGGGTGGACCCGCTAGAGGCAACTACTGAAGAGAAAGATCTAGGGGTCCTGGTGGACAGTAAAATGGCAATGAGTAAACAGTGTGCTCTTGCGGCCAGGAAGGCCAATGGTATCTTGGGTTGTATAGGGAAGAGTGTAGCCAGCAGGTCAAGGGAAGTCATTCTCCCTCTCTACTCTGCACTGGTGAGGCCACAACTGGAGTACTGTGTCCAGTTCTGGGCTCCCCAGTTCAAGAGGGACAGGGAACTACTAGAAAGAGTCCAGCGTAGGGCTACAAAGATGATTCAGGGATTGGAGCATCTCCCTTATGAGGAGAGACTGAGAGAGCTGGGACTCTTTAGTCTGGAGAAGAGAAGGCTGAGGGGAGACCTTATCAACGCCTACAAGTATCTCAAGGGAGGGTTGAAGGAGGAGGGAGCCAGACTCTTTTCAGTGGTTCCCACCGAGAGGACGAGGGGCAACGGGCACAAGTTGGAACATAAGAGGTTCCACTCAAATATGAGGAGAAACTTCTTCACGGTGAGGGTGACGGAACCCTGGAACAGGCTGCCCAGGGAGGTTGTGGAGTCCCCTTCTTTGGAGATTTTCAAAACCCGCCTGGATGTAGTCCTGAGTAACATGCTCTAGCTCTAGGCAATCCTGCTTCAGCAGGGGAGGTGGACTAGATGATCTCTATGGTCCCTTCCAACTCTAGAAATTCAGTGAAATTCAGTGAAATTCAGTGAGGAAATCTCCCTTTTCCCTCTGACACATACATGCTTACATGCAAAAAAAAGCTAGAACATTCTGCATGTGATACCTTCCTGAAGAATGCTTCAGTGTTGACCTTTTAGTCTGTGTTGACTGAGAGCAGTGTGGATTTTGCTTTGGTTTTTTGTTTTTCTTGTTCTCATTCATACGCTTTTTTTCCTTTCCTTGTATTGTGGACAGCTTTAAGACAACTTCTGCGGAGGGCCCATTGTATGTACAAGTTCAGTGATCTTTCCTAATTGTTGGGGTTTTCAGGTGGTTTTTAGGATATTTATGTTCATTCCCCATTTGCTGTTTTGCTTGAGCAGATCAAGTTCTAGGCCTAGGAATAATGTTGGGCTTTGACCTTGGAATACTAAGCAGAGAGGACTAATAGGAGAGTGGGTTGTCACGTGTGCAGTGTATTTTTCATTGTTCTTTCTCTGGCAGGTTTTTTCAGAAGTTCTGAGAGGGGACTTTTCAAACCTAGAAACAGAGACAAAACATCTCCAGGCCCAGCTAAGTGACAGCCTGAAAGAACTGCACCAAAAAGAGCTCAGAATTCAGCAGTTAAACAGCAAGGTACTGATTATGTCTTTTATTTGCTTGTGGAGTCTGGGAAGAGGAATGTGGGGAAAAGGGTAGGCTCAAATACGGCTCAGGGAGCAGGAATGAAACCTTCTGTTCTTTAGTGAGCATTTAGTGGCACTTAGGGCATTTAGTGAAGAAACCCAAAATCAGAAATATTAGTTAGAAGAGACTTCTGATGATGATCTGGAACGTCCTGCTGCTGCTCAAAGCAGCGCTGTCACCAACCTTAGACTAGGTCAGCCATGACTTTTCCCAGCTGAGTGGTGGAAAAAAAAGAGATTCCAGAACCAATCTGAGCCTTTGTCCACTGCTGCTCTACACTTTGGATGCAGATGCTTTTCTTAATGTCCAGTCTGACTTTTCCAAGCCACAGTCTGTGGCTACAGCCCCTTATTATATTTTCTGCCACTCTCAAAAAGAGTTTGGCTCTGTCTGCTTTATGACTCCCTTTAACGTAATTGTAAGCTATTGTAAAATGACCCTAATATCCATCCTAAACAACAACAACATCCTGGCGCAACTTGAGGCCATTTCCTCTTGTCCCATGGCCTGTTCCTTGGGAGAAGAGACCGACCCCCCCTGGCTACACCCTCCTTTCAGGGAGTTGTAGAGAGCGAGAAGGTCTCCCCTTGGCCTCCTTTTCTCCAGGCTGAACACCCCCAGCTCCCTCAGCTGCTCCCCACAAGACTTGTGCTCCAGACCCCTCACCAGCTCCGTTGCCCTTCTCTGGACCCGCTCCAGCCCCTCAAGGTCTTTCCTGTCGTGAGGGGCCCAAAACTGGACCTAGTCCTCGAGGGGTGGCCTCACCAGTGTCAGGTACAGGGGGATGGTCACTGCCCCAGTCCTGCTGGCCACATTCTTCCTGATACAGGCCAGGAGGCTGTTGACCTCCTTGGCCACCTGGGCATGCTGCTGGCTCATACTCAACCAACAATCGACCAACACCTCCAGGTCCTTTTCCACTGGGCAACTTCTCAGTAGTAATCTAACCCTTAGTTAGAGCAATTTTGCTTTCACAAAAATACAAGTTGTATTCTCTTCTCAGCTCTCTCAGGTCTTTGAGGAGAAGAATGCCCTGTCCCTCCAGCTGCGTGGTAGCAGTCGGAACATCTGTGAGAGCCACCAGCACTACAATGAGGTTTTGAACCGCTGCTTGGTGCTTGAGAGGCAGCTCCAAGAACTGCAGTCTGCGGACAAGGGCATGGTAAGGGTGGTCATCATAGTGCCAGGGAGGGAAAAGCCTATTGCAGGTGACTCCACCAATGAGCAGTGTTGTATCTGCCATACATTTGTGCTTTCTTTCAGGAGCTGTTTGCAACAGATGCTGCTCCAGGAGCACCCCAGGAAAAGAATGAGCCTCAGAGAGGCAGTTACACACCAGAACTGCAGGAGTTGCAGTTGAGGTAAAGAAAGCCTGAGAAAATAGGATTGGGGATGTTAGTCCTGATGGAGGTCTTTAGGATAGTGATGAGCCTATTACTGTTGGAAAAACTCAGTTCTACACGAGGATCTGGCAGAAGTAGAGGAACTGCTACATGCACTTGACAGCTGCTATTAGTTATCTCTTTGCTTAGAACTTGAAAAAAAGAAGAAACAACATGCAGCAGCAATAACAGTTGGCCATCACCAGTCAAGCTAGCATCTTTCATTTGATGGGTTGGGTCCATTGCTAACTGCTTAAGTGTATTAGTGGTCCTGGTCCCAAGGCTGTTAGCCTGAGTGTGTCTGGAATTGAGACCTAGCACACAATTACCTTGTAACCTTCTGGAACTAAGATCTAGCACATTATTCCTCGTACCCTTTCTAAATAATTTTTGGAAGCTGGGGCCATGAATGACAGAGCCAAGGAACTCCTTCCTGATGTGACATAGAAGCTTCAAGGGATTTATCTTCTCTCTTGCTTTCCAAATAATTTAAATATATTAATAAAAGATGACTAAGTCTTCTGCGTAAACTAGAAGGGAATTGGAGTCTGTTCACGTACTGTATCAGTGAATACAACAGAAATGAATAAGCCATTTCTTTGGTATATGCTTGGTTATTTTCTGACAGGTTGTCTGAAACAGAACACTTACATAGCAACACAAAGCAGGATCTGAGGTACTTGGAGGAGCAGCTGGAGGAAGAACGCGACCGTCGTCTTGCTGTAGAGGAGGCACTGTCTGCGGCACAGGATCAGATCAGGAGGTGAGGGAGCTTGAGCAAATGGGCAGTATCAGCATAAAAGTGGGGTGATCCTCACTCCGTGTTCATCTGCACTTGATTGTGTCCTTCAGTCAAATGTCACTGAAATAACTATAGGCCGTGTCTATCTGGTCGAATGTCACTGAAATGACTATAGGCCGTGTCTGTCTATTGATGGCATAGAAATGACTATACTGTGTCTGTCACAGAACTCCTGCTCGATTAGGACTACATTGCACTACATGCCAGTTGCCCAGGACCATGTCCAAGATGGCTTTTGAGTATCTCTGAGGCTGAAGACTTCACAACCTCTCTGGGCGGCCTGTGCCAGTGCTCAGTCACCCTCACAGTAAAAGAGTTTCCTGATGTTCAGGCTATCTGTCCTTCAGTTGTAGACAAAGATAGAATGAGAAAACTGACTAGACATCGAGACAAAATCTGTCTAGAAATGAGATGCCAGCTTTCTCAATGTGTTAAATTGACTACTGGAAAATATAATTTGGAGACTGGGAGTTGGGTGAAGGCAGAAGAGGGGTTTTCGTACTTCCAAGAGATTTGTCTCCTCAATAAGCACCTGCCTGTCATGGGCAAAACAGTCTTGACTTGAAGAATGTCACTCAATTTTAATGTATTGCCAATTAACATAAACTTTTACTTAGTTTGGGTATTGAGAAACAATTAAACACTCAGGACAAACACTTCCCACCGCCTTTCTCAGGCCCAGCTTCAGTCCAGATGCCTCTCCTGTTGCCAGCATCAGTCCAATTGTTTGCACCATGCTCAGTCCCTTTGGTGGGACAAGTGGCTGTGGTGGCAGCTGGGGTCAGTATGCAGAAGCAGATTTCTCTCTGCTTCTCCTTGTTTCTTATTCATTTTCTTCTCCCCTAGCAGCTACACCTGCAGAGGTACCACTTGCTGCTCCAAGTGCAGTTTCGGCAGACAGTGAGGCATCACCCATTGCCCGGCAGCTGGAGCCAATTGGGACTGGAACAGGGCACTTCATGGCTCTCCCTTGCAACTCCCTGTTATCAAGACCTTGCCAATTATACCCAATGCCAGTGTCTCTCAGGTTACTTGACAGATGCCCTGATAGTCAGCAGAGAAAAGGAGGCTGACCTAGACTAGATGTTAGGATTAGGATGCAGCAAGTTGCATGTTAGAAATGCCTGTTTCTCCTCATTGCAGGCACTTGTGCTGTGCGTTTCCTGGTAGCTAAAATAAACCTCAATATTGGAGTCTCTTACATGAAAACAATGGCTTTCTTCTGACACACATGCTGGTTCAGCCAAAAAATACTGGTCTGTGTGGAAGGATTCTGGATGAAGTCCCCTGGAAATTGCTACACAATTCAGACAACTGCAGCCCCTTCTGTAGCATTAAAGTCTATGGAAGCCTTCTACAACAGATTCCACTTCACTCACAGTGCTGGCCCAGAGGTTTGACAGTACTGCTTCTGCATTTCATCCCCTAATAGTATCTTACCAATCTGGAATATCTGCCACTAGAGAACACTTAGGAAGAACCAGCACTATTGGGACCAGAGCTGGCTTCCAGAATAACTTGATTTAATTGTGTATTTTAAATTCTGTTGTCTGCCCTGGCTTCTTTCGAGTTACACACTATGAAATTTCACATGAAAGTCCCCATTAACACAGAGACCTTGGTTAAGTTAGAGTTGTAAATTTCTGAAAGATAAAAGGAAAAAAAAGCACCAAAAAATCACGAGTTTTGAAGTGAAGGGATACAGGTTGGGTAAGGAAGGACTCTAGTGCCAGCAGCTGAATTGTTCCCTCTCCTGGAGAGGAATGGTGGTCCGCATGCCAGACAGTGGGGAAGCTTTACTGCTCGCTGTGGCTGTGGGTGCAGGAAGTGGCTGCACTGAGCAAGTGTAACTTGTCTAGAGAGCACAATGTGCCTTCTCTGTTAGGGTCTTGGGTCTTGGCAGCCTCCTGGTGGAAGGAGGAGAACCACTGCTCGCTGGATCACCCAGTCCCCCTGCTCAGCTTGAGCTCAGGAGGCACTACTGTTGTACAAACGAATCCAGTTCTTGTCAAGTGAGGCGGTGGCTTGTTTGCAATGGCTCATTACTTTTTGCAGAAATACGTCCTTTCCTAAGCTTGTCTACAATGTTGGGTTTGGGGCATCATAAGAAACTGAATTTAATTTCATGTTTTTGGTGGCAGGTTGCAGTCAAGTGAGTGGACGTCTCCCTTAAATGCCAGCATCGATACGACTCTAGGTGCCGAGCATTCCTTACTGATTGACTCCACGGATAATAGTTTCAGCAAAGTAAGAACTTACATTCACAGCTGTCACTGATGTGAGCCCTGGCTGATGCAGGAATTGTGAAATGAAAACTGTGAACCTATAACAGCTCGAGCCTTCTGTAGTCACTTTTAAATCTGTTTGGGTTTGTGCAGGTTTCTACTCTGGTCTTGCTCTGTTTTCAGTGCCAGAAGCCCAGTGTTGTTCTGGCAGTGGCCCTGCTGCAGCCTGGCAGTCACCTATCCTGTTTTCTGACTGTGAAGCCCTGCTGAAGGGTTTGCCCTTTGGTCTCTTCAGGAATTGGGGGTGGTGCTCTCAAGAGCAGCTTCAGCAGAACTACAGCAAGAACCGTAACTGGGTGCTACTCTGTGCTCATGGCAGGGATTGTTACTAGAGTAGACAGTTTTGTCTTTCTATTGGAACTTGTCTAGTAGACATTTCATTGTCTGAGGGCTCCTGGAAGAGCCCCTGTAGAGTCTGGTCACTCTACAGCAGCTTGTTCAACAGCTTCAGAAGTCCTTTTGGCTGTAAGGGTGAAAGAATGCAACAAATAGATAATAATTTTCTTCCTCTAGGCCAGAGAGTGAATAAGGATTCCCAGTAGCTCAAGGCTCCAGCAGAAAATTACCATTGATCCATTTATTTATATTTCACTTGGAAGGGCTGGAAATTTGTAGAGAGCAAATGTTGGAGGGAGATGTTCTGTATTCTGTTGCCCTTTCTCAAGCAGAATTGAAAAGAGCTGGTTCACGAAGCCTGCAGAGAGCAGGGGAAGGGGAATATTTCACTGAGGATTGGCTCTAGAGGTTGAATCTGACAGTGGAATGGGTTTGGGGAGGTTGATGCTCATTAGCTTAAACTTAACTTCATGGTCAGGAGAGTTCTGGGTGCAGGCACCTGGGGACATACCTATTCCTGGTGCTGACTGGTCTCTTTTACTTTTCCAGACTCGGAATATCCTTGGACTGCGACGCCTGTTACGCTCTCTCTTCCGTTCCCGGACCCACTTGCCTCTGCTGGTGGCCATGTACCTGCTTGCTCTCCATGTCCTGCTCTTCCTGTGCTTCACAGGTCACCTGTAAACAGGACTAACAGCCTTTTCTTGAACCACAGCCCTCTCTGTAATCCCTGGGCCTGCCTTCCCTACTGACAGGGTAGCACTTCACCCAGCTGCCTTCTTTTCCCAAATCAGCCCTTATGGAGCAGCTGCACCCAGGTCTCTTGCTATTGAGGTATGCAGCAGCCTGGGATCTGCTTCCCGGACATCTGCCATCCCTTTGGTGTTTTTAAATGAGCTACATTTTTCTGGGCCAGGATCTTCATGCTACAAGCCTCAAGGACAGCATCTGTTCCTGTCCCTGAAGGAAGCACCACTCATTTTACATAGTATTGTGCTGTGGTGGGAATAAGAAAAACAATCTTGAGTTCCTGCAGTACTTCAGCACTTCTAGGATCTGCAGGATCTTCCCCCTCTTAAACTGCATCACTGAGTTGGGCTGGGGAAATCTTGTAGCTAGATACAGGAAAGAGAAGCTTCTTCCCTTTCTTCCATCCCTTGGATTTGCTCTGTGGCTCAGCGCTGTCTGAAATGCATATGCTAAGGAAGCTGTAGACACTTTAAGGAACATGAATTAAATATCAGAACTGTGTTCCTGCTCAGTTGCATCTCCTGTTGAAGAAAGGCCAAAATTAGCATGTCTGGACCTGCTGAGCATTCCATTTAAAACCAGTCATATGTCTGCCCTGACATATGCTGTAGAATAATGTCAGTAATTTAGCTATTAAAAAGGAATAGGAAACAAGAAACTTTAGCTTACAGCATTCATGCAACTCTCACAGTGGACGGTGCTTGAGCACCTCTTAATGAGAGTAGCCATGCTCCTCTGTTCTCGTCCACTGAGCCCTGGTGACAAGACCAAACCTGTACAGGCTACGTTGAAGAGCTTCATAATGTGGTATGTGGGCCCAAATCAAAGGCAGAAGCTCCAGAAATAAACTGTCCCCCCTATGCAAGGAAGGGAATAGAGTCCTGAAAGCTGCTTCTCTGCTTTAGGAAAAGCCTGTTGTAGAACGTTAGTTAGGACTTGTTTGAATCTAAAGGAAACCGATACAAATGGACTTGATCTCATAGGACACACGGAAAGCTTTGTTTTCTAAAGAACTCCTGGGTGTGTCCTGGAATTGAGACTGCCGTCTTCCAAAGGGAGAATGCTGAACGAAGGAAGATAGGTCCAGTGGAGTTCCCTGTCAGAGACCAAAGCCCATTTGAGGATGGATAGATTTTATCGTGGTAGCTAAAATAACGGAATCTCTGGCGGGTCCAGAATGTTGGCACTATATATCCTTTTGTGCGCTACCCTGGTTATCTGTGTGGACCTCCTCAAATATGTAAAATGCAGTGACCAAATACTTTGCCTATAGCTTCCTGGGGGATGTGCTCCTGTGTATATAATAAAGATTATTTTTCAGATGGAATTTGTGTAATGTTGTCATGTCAATGTCAGAGATCTTTTGAGGGTGTGGTGCTGCTGCATCACACCTTTTACAGGACTACCATGGGACTGTAGGTCTCCTTGGCATGCGCTTCCTTGTATGTTGATTGCAGAAGCTGTTTCTTCCTGTTATTTGGGTGCCAGCTTTGTGGTTTGACCTAATGAAAGATGGGGCATTTTAGCTGACGTTCCCTCTTTCAAACATTTAACTTTTTGTTTCTTCTCTCTGTGACGGCCCTGCTCTGCCTGGTTTTGTGATCTGTCTGCAGCCGAGGCGGAGACTGACAGATGGAGCTGTGTTCTGCTGCCCTGGGTGCATGGGCTGATCCAGCTCAGCCACTGCTGGGACCCAGGGTCTGTTTGTGCCAGGAGGGGGGTATTACGAGGGGCAGGGAGCAGTAGGAGCAGTTAGTGCCCCTCCTTGCCCTCTCAGAGCAGGTACGAGGCTCTGGGTATGGCTGACACAGCGTGTGATGAGACAGAAGAGGAGGAACGTTTGCAGCTACTCTCACCAAGGTCAAATCAACTGACTCAAGGCAACAAGAGCTGCATGGAGACCAGTGCTGAGAAGAAACAACAGTTATGGTTATAGCTCACGTCCTCCTGAGCAGGATGGAGACACCTGTTTGCAGACCAGATCCTCTTTTCACAGAAATTTGCTGCCTCCCTGGGGCCCGAATGTGGGATGTGGCCCGATGACTGATGAGCTCGGTACAGCCTTCGGGCTGTTTCTAACTCCAGCTCTTACACGTGGATACTAATGATGTTGCAACAAGAAGTCCAAGGTTGATCAAAAGAGATCTCAGGGCTCTGGGAAGAATGTAAGAAGACTCAGAAGCACAGGCAGCATTTTCCTCAATCCTCCCACCACTGGGAAGAGACATTGGAAGAAATGTGTGCCCAAGACATCGATACCTGCTCCAGGACGGGTGCCTCCACCAGAACTTTGTTTTTTATAACCATGGGAGAGATTGGAGTGCATTGGGCACTCATCAGTGGCATGAAGTTTAAGGAGTCCAAATACCTGGGAGGCAGTAACACCAGACACAAGTATGAACTGGGAGAGGAATGGCTGGAGAGCAGCCCTGCAGAGAGGGGACCTGGGGTTGGACAGAGCTCAGCAGGAGCCAGCAGTGTCCCCTGGCACCAAGGGGGCAAACCCCATCCCGGGGGGCATCGAACACAGCATGAGCGGCCAGTCCAGAGAGTGCATGGTCCTGCTGTGCTCAGCAAGTTAGGACTTGTTTGAATCTAAAGGAAACCGATACAAATGGACTTGATCTCATAGGACACACGGAAAGCTTTGTTTTCTAAAGAACTCCTGGGTGTGTCCTGGAATTGAGACTGCCGTCTTCCAAAGGGAGAATGCTGAACGAAGGAAGATAGGTCCAGTGGAGTTCCCTGTCAGAGACCAAAGCCCATTTGAGGATGGATAGATTTTATCGTGGTAGCTAAAATAACGGAATCTCTGGCGGGTCCAGAATGTTGGCACTATATATCCTTTTGTGCGCTACCCTGGTTATCTGTGTGGACCTCCTCAAATATGTAAAATGCAGTGACCAAATACTTTGCCTATAGCTTCCTGGGGGATGTGCTCCTGTGTATATAATAAAGATTATTTTTCAGATGGAATTTGTGTAATGTTGTCATGTCAATGTCAGAGATCTTTTGAGGGTGTGGTGCTGCTGCATCACACCTTTTACAGGACTACCATGGGACTGTAGGTCTCCTTGGCATGCGCTTCCTTGTATGTTGATTGCAGAAGCTGTTTCTTCCTGTTATTTGGGTGCCAGCTTTGTGGTTTGACCTAATGAAAGATGGGGCATTTTAGCTGACGTTCCCTCTTTCAAACATTTAACTTTTTGTTTCTTCTCTCTGTGACGGCCCTGCTCTGCCTGGTTTTGTGATCTGTCTGCAGCCGAGGCGGAGACTGACAGATGGAGCTGTGTTCTGCTGCCCTGGGTGCATGGGCTGATCCAGCTCAGCCACTGCTGGGACCCAGGGTCTGTTTGTGCCAGGAGGGGGGTATTACGAGGGGCAGGGAGCAGTAGGAGCAGTTAGTGCCCCTCCTTGCCCTCTCAGAGCAGGTACGAGGCTCTGGGTATGGCTGACACAGCGTGTGATGAGACAGAAGAGGAGGAACGTTTGCAGCTACTCTCACCAAGGTCAAATCAACTGACTCAAGGCAACAAGAGCTGCATGGAGACCAGTGCTGAGAAGAAACAACAGTTATGGTTATAGCTCACGTCCTCCTGAGCAGGATGGAGACACCTGTTTGCAGACCAGATCCTCTTTTCACAGAAATTTGCTGCCTCCCTGGGGCCCGAATGTGGGATGTGGCCCGATGACTGATGAGCTCGGTACAGCCTTCGGGCTGTTTCTAACTCCAGCTCTTACACGTGGATACTAATGATGTTGCAACAAGAAGTCCAAGGTTGATCAAAAGAGATCTCAGGGCTCTGGGAAGAATGTAAGAAGACTCAGAAGCACAGGCAGCATTTTCCTCAATCCTCCCACCACTGGGAAGAGACATTGGAAGAAATGTGTGCCCAAGACATCGATACCTGCTCCAGGACGGGTGCCTCCACCAGAACTTTGTTTTTTATAACCATGGGAGAGATTGGAGTGCATTGGGCACTCATCAGTGGCATGAAGTTTAAGGAGTCCAAATACCTGGGAGGCAGTAACACCAGACACAAGTATGAACTGGGAGAGGAATGGCTGGAGAGCAGCCCTGCAGAGAGGGGACCTGGGGTTGGACAGAGCTCAGCAGGAGCCAGCAGTGTCCCCTGGCACCAAGGGGGCAAACCCCATCCCGGGGGGCATCGAACACAGCATGAGCGGCCAGTCCAGAGAGTGCATGGTCCTGCTGTGCTCAGCACTGGGGTGGCCTCGCCTGGAGCTCTGTGTGCAGCTCTGGGACCCACCATTGGAGAAGAATGCAAAGGTCCTGGAATGGTCCAGAGGAGGGCAACCAGGCTGGTGAAGGGCTAGAAGGGATGTCCTCTGGGGAGCGGCTGGGGGCTCTGGGTTGGTCTGGTTTGTAGAGAAGGAGGCTGAGGAGCCACCTCATGGCTCTGCAGTTTCCTGAGGAGGGACATGGAGAGGAAGGTGCTGAGCTCTTCTGCTCAGGACCCAGGGACAGGACACCTGGGAATGGCTCAAAGCTGCTCCAGGGGAGGGCAGACTGGACATGAGGAAGGATTTCTTTATGGAGAGGGTGGTCAAGCCCCGGAAGAGGCTCCCTGGAGAGGTGGTCAATTCTCCAAGACTGTCAGTGTTTAGGAGGCATTTGGACAATGCCTTTAATAACATGCTTTAAGTTTTGGTGAGCCCTGAATTGGTCAGGCTGTTGGACAGGATGATTGTTGTAGGGCCCTTCCAACTGAGATATTCCACCCTGTTCCATTCCAAGCCCTTTGCATCTTGCTGTTGTGTCACATAGAAATGGCCACTCTCAGAGCTCTTCTTTCACTTGACTTATTCAGAAAGGAAGTTATTTTGGTTTGAGATGATTCGTGTCGAACTATTGAGATTCATGCTACTAATTCCAACGCTGTGCACTTCCCACTAGTAAACAATGTACCAGAGTTTGATTTGTAAGTGCTTAGGACTCTTTAATTACATGCTTTTGTCATTCAAACTGTTTACTTGGTTGTTGGGGGTTTTTTTGGTCCTGGAAGAGCTTTCATGTATGTGTGTATAACTGTGTGTGTTTGTATATATTTTTAATTGTGCTGTAGAGTACTGAGCCAAATTTCATAACAAGTTCTGTAAGCAGTAGCTTCCTTCGGATCTCATTGAATTGTCAACGCCGGCGCTTCAGCCTTTTGATTTTTTGGTACTTTTATGGCAGAATGATTTTTTGGAAGAGACGGGAATAGAGATCACGATCTCATTTGCACACTAAGAAATGTAATTGTGCCCTATCAGGCGCTATTCATGGAGTCAGCAATTTGTGCCCTGGGTGTGTGCCCCAGAGCACGGGCGGCGTGTGCGGGACCGGCGGTGTGCACGGGAACAAGTGCAGTGCTCTGCTCGGGCTCTGGTGCTCGCGACCCGAGCGGCTGGGGGCTGGGACGCAGGAAGTGGAGATCGCTGAAGCTAAAACAGGAACTCAGAGCTCACAGCGGCCCAAAAGCCATCGCCTGCATCAGGTGCCTGAGCCAAAAGCAGCGAGATTTCCCAGCAGGAGCCGGGGAGGCTTTTAAGGTAAGAAAGCTGAGTGGGCTTTGAGAGTGGAAAGTGAGAAACAGCAACAAAATGTAGGGGTTTGGTGAGCGGAGAGGACTCCTTCCTGACCCGGCGTGTGCGGGTTGATAGCGCTCAGCATTCACTTCTCTGGGTGCTACTTTGGTCATGGCTGTTGCTCTTCTGTTTGAGGCTCTGAGGAACCACATTTCCAAATCAGCCGGGGTGACTGTGCTGCCTGTAGCAGCCCCATATTTGTACTGTGGCGGATGCTTTCAAGGGGGAAAATGGGACAGACTAAAGGGTTGAGCTGCTCCTCTGGCCGATGTTCCTCGTTGCAAAGGGTGTCTGGAGCCTTGTGGTGTCATTGTAGTCTGTGGTTTGTCGTGGTTCCCACGATGGGTGGTGGGTGGCTTTGGAGAGCAGGGGGTCAAGAGCCATTTGCAGCAGGATTTAAAACCCTGTGCCACCTGCATTTGAGCCAGCTTCAAATCAGCTCCCTGTTGAACAGCCCTGTGCTAAGCAATTATTGCTGCTGTTTCATCATTAACAAAAATGAGCCACAAACTTTAAACTTCTTTGGCTGCTAATAAATGAGGGAGGGGATACAGAGATGGAAGGTAGTGTTTGGTTGTGCCATGTTGTCCATGTGAGTCTTCCTGCTTCCCCAGCTTCTATTTGCAATTAGCTATGTTCAGGTTTTCTTAAGATTACTGTCAGTGCACGCAAGCACAGCGGGGGATGTCACAGACCTGCTGTGCGCTGTGTTCTGGAGTATGACAACATTAGTTATTAATCTTTTTTTCCCTTCCCTGAGGCAACCAGGAGAAGGCCTAAAGCCAGATCTTCACAGTGAAACTGCCTCAGGCCATGTCCTCTCCTTAGCTAATGATCTGGCTTTTGTTGAACAACAGAAACTCTCATCCCTGCTGCACTCTTTTAGTTTCTGTTGTCTTTACAGGGATGAGTCTCTAGATAATTGGTAAGCTCAGCTTGAAACTGAACCGATGGGTGCACTGTACTGAACTGGGAGGTTACTCACGCAACATCTTTTTGTGTTGTACAATTAATTACTTGTTCAGTATGAACACTGCTTACACAGAGAGCAGCCATATCGGGTGCTGGAGCCAGTTTGTGGGTCACTGTGTGGTTGTGAGATGGAGAGGTCAGTGCTGTTAGGAAGGACACAGTGCGGTGTTAAACGCATCATGGAGCACTTCCCATCCCTCCCGCTGGTCTGTCCGCAGGGTTATGTGATGTTTAAGTGATGTGAAACGCGGTTCAGCAGCCCAGTCTTTGCAGCACATTCAGTTCAGTCTTTCTGCCCCTTTTTCCCCCCAAAAGCTGCTTTGACGACAGTGAGAATGATTTGGGAGCCCTTGCCCCCACGAGCAGCGATAGGTGGTGGGGCGTGAGATGCTGCTAGGTGATTACTCTGTGGTGTAGGGCTGGCAAACTGTGCCATCTTCCTTCTGCCTCTCCTTTTCTGGAACCGGTGTTGCTTGGGAGGGGCTTTTTCATCATCTTTTTTTCACGGTCACCCTGCAAATGAAATGCAGGAGTTTTAGGTTTCACATTACTTTTCTTTAACTTCCCCTTCCTGGGCCTGTCACTTCCTCGGGCCCATAGGAGCCGCACCACCGCAGCCTCGGCCTGTTCAGCCCTGCACACTTCGCCATTTTAGCCCCATTTCCTGATTTTGCCGTTTGACAGACACAAAGACCACAGGTCTCCCTGCACCAGCACTGCCCGAGCAGCACACCGCCTGTCCCAGGCGCCGGGCAGCAGCTGAGGGGTTGGGAGACAGGAGACGCGGGGAGTCCCCCCCGGGGTCAGTGAGCGTTTCTCCCCGCTGGCAGAGCAGGCCACGGCTCCGGCGCTGTGCCGCGACTGTGACTGAAGAAGGGAGGTTAAACCGACCAGCAGTCTCCCACAGCACAGACAATTATTTTATGTTTGGAAAAGCAGAATATGGAAGTCGGGTGCGAGCACTAATTTGCGTGAAAATAAGGTGTGCATTTTTGTCACCGAAATCAGGAATAAAACTCCTGAACACTTATCTGTATTAAAGAGCAGGCATTACTTTATTCGGTGCTGGGGACATGGGGGATCTCTCCACCCAACGTGTCTGTCCACCCATCGGAACTCCCTGCGTGAGTTTTACACACATTTTACAATATCCTTACGATGTTAGAACCTCCCACCTATATTTGATTGGTCAGTAATTTACATACAATTACACCATCAAGTTCCAGCTCCCACACATGCTCAGGGGAAGGGTCTTCACCTGGGCAAGGGTCTTCTTGGCCTGTGGGCGTGATGGGTAGTGTTATAATGAAGGTAGTTCAGCTTAGGACAAGCAGAATTTTCACTTTCCTGCCCAGTTGGCTAAACTTCTCAGAACATGTAGATTAGCACCATCCTCAAGGTCCTTATGCGCGATGTGCCTCCTCAAGAATGATACAAAACTTGCCTCCCTTGATTAGGAGCTCTTTTTGTTAGCTCATGCTTGATAAATTCAAGGATAGAATCCTCACTATTGGTGTGAATCCACACAAGGCCTTTTGGCACCACTTACTGATAACATTTCAGGGATTTGCTCTGGTGGCATTTTCACTGTGGAGTCAGTGTGCACGAAGACTGGGGTCTACACTGAAAACAACTGTGCGTTGCTGAAAGAGGTGCTGGGCTCAAGAACAGCTACTTTGGGGTGCCAATTTGGAGGGGCAGAGAGCTGAGCAAGGAGGTGGCCTGACAGAGCCCCCTCCAGCCGTGCCCACTCTGGCCTGATGCGCCATGGTGGGGTCCAGCGGAGCCCTCGCGCTGGGCTCTGAGTGATGCTGTGTCCTCCTTGTGCAGATGTGGAAAGCTGTCGTGGGACACGATGTGTCGGTGAAGGTTGAGACTCAGGGAGATGACTGGGACACGGACCCTGATTTTGTGGTGAGTGTCTGCTGTTGTTATCCATAACGTTATCCATGGTGGTGTGAAGGGCTCACTGGCCCTGGGCATGTGCTGGTCCCCTGGGATGGGGTTCGGCACCACCGGCTGTGTCCCACCAGCCCGTAAGGTCACATCTCTAACCCATTTCTGACCCATATCTGCATTTGGTCTCTAGGACTTCCTGCATCAGTCTACCCCACATCTGACTACAAGTTACAGCACTTAGTATAGAATATTTACTTTCTTTTAAACCTGCTCCCTGGTAACTTCACCGAGACCTCCCCACAACTTATGTTACAAGAAATAGCAAAGATTTACAATTTCTCTTTCCCACTGTAATTGTATGGGACTCCAACATTGCACTCAGTTTGTCTTTTTTCCAGATGGAAGAATCCTGTTTTATTTACAGTCCCCTTGTGCAGAGGCAGCTCCGTGCCTCTAAATACCCTTGTGTTCTATCTACTCAATTCTCTAGGTGAGATGATGAGAGAATAGAACAGCTCAGCCTGTGGGAACCCCATGCATCCGTACAGTATCACGATTTTCATTTTCTGTTTGATTCTCTGTTCCTTTCCTACTATGTCACACTTTGGCACTTTGGCCAACTCTGTATTTGCTACTCTTCTACGTAATTGCACGTGATTCCATATTTTGTATTCCTCCTGGAGTGGTAAATATTTTTGACCCATCACTGTGCAGATATAATTAGGACTTTATTTTTCCATACACTTTACTTTTGTACTTATTAACGCTAACCTTTACAATTTTATCACCCACTGATTTGGCATCATCAGATTTTTCTGCACTGCTTTGTCTCCTGTATTTGGTTAACCTAAACAGCTCTTTACTATCCCAAGACACTGACATCTTTTTCTTCATCCCCTTTTTCTAAACCTCTTTGGAGCACACAGCACAGCAGAAGCCCTGCTCCTCCTGGCACCGAGGAGCTCCAGCCATGATTTACAGTTTCAGGTCTCTTTGCGATTGCTGAGATTTTGCTTTCCTTTCCAAGAGTTTCTTGACGGATGGTCTCTTCTGTTACTCAAGAGTCCTATGTTTTTGCGGTTCAGTCTTGCACAGTTATTTCCTGTAAGGAATTCTAGTTCAGGACAGAAAAGCAGGTCTCCTCCTCCAAGCTCCAAATTATCACCCCCCCAAAAAAAATCTGTACTGTCAAAATTATTTATTTTTACTTAATGTCTTTTATTTGTGGACGCATTTAAATTAAGTCTGAAGAGAACAAGACTTTGTATTATTTTTTTAATCGTGTTTTGTGTGTATGTATTTTTATCTTTACCTTATGAGTTTATTAATGCTTCAATTTATCAAATACATGTTCAGGCCTTCCAAAAAAGACAGCACGTGCTGTAATCACAAAGCCAACGCTCGGTGTTCTCCCGGGATTTTCCTAAACGATCCATTTCCACGGCACCTTTGAGCGCTGGCTCCTGCCCGAGCAGGGGGTCGGGGCTCCCCGCAGCCCCAGCCCCGCCGGCCCCGGGCTCCCGGCCCCGCCTGCGTCGGTGGCGGGTGGGGATGGGGGTCCGGGACCCGCGGCCGCC
>NW_015091638.1:14056-43705 GCF_001431845.1 Calidris pugnax | reverse complement strand
TCGAGTGAGTGGGGCCGGCGGGGCGCGGGGTCTGCGGCCCGGGGGTGCGGGCGGGACCGGGGCCCGGGTGTCCGGGGCCGGGGTGCAGGTGGGACCGCCGCCGGTGCCGCGTCCCGCGGGGGGAAGCGGCAGCACCGACCGAAACCGGCCAAATAAGGGCTTGTGCGAGGCGGGGGCGGGGCGGGCCGCGGGGCAGCGCTCCCGGCGATGCGGGGCCTTCCCCCGGGTGCACCCCCGGCCCCAGAGCAGCTGGGTGGCCGGGATTGCCTGGGGCCGCCCCCCGCCCGGGGGCTCCGCCTGCGACCGGGCCCCGTGTCTGAGGCTTTGCCCTTGTACCGGAGGCGGAATTCGCCGTGGTGCTGCCAGGGCTGGGCTTCCAGGTGCCTCCGGCCAGTGGCCGTCCCTGCGGGCAGCTCTGTTGGTCTGCCCAGAGCTGTCCCTGCCGGCAGCGTGGCTGGTGCAGCGCAGGGAGAAGGTAGCCCCGAGTGGCTCCTGCTGAAGAGAGGGGGTAGCCCTGAACGGGGCTGCAGGGTGGAGACTGGATGCACCCGGATGCCCATGGACCTGGGCTCTTCGCCAGCCCCCAGGGTGGCATCTCCTTGTGGCAGTGTGGTGGCCACACGTGTGTGGGCCGGAGGGGCTGCTGTGGGCACAGCTGGCAGCACGTTTATGTCCCGCTCTGTGCTGGGCTCTCGGCGACACGGGGATGCTCCATCAGGCTCTGTGAGCCTGCACAGTCAGTGACCTGGCCCGGTTCTGTCTCACCAGCATCCACCAGCTGAGGAGCAAGGTGTCAGAGGAACATGAGGTCATCAAGAAGAAGGAGCTGGAGACTGGCCCCAAAGCCTCCTATGGCTACGGGGGGAAATTTGGAACAGAGCGGGACCGAATGGATAAGGTAACGGTTGTAGAGACCTTCCTTGGGCCCCAATGGAAAATGCTTTTCCTCCTAAAGAGAAGAGCATCCCTGCTTCCTGGCCTGACCCTGAAGGCAGAGAACAGAGAGCTGGCATGGCTGTGCAGATTCACACGTTTAGCTACATCCTGTCTCCAGGATCTGTTTGAACCCATTTGCATAATTTGTCTCTACAACTTCCTTGCAACACTCCCCATAGCTATGAAGAAGGGCTTTCTGTGGCTTGTTTCAAACCTGCTGCATAACAATTAAATTAGGTGCCTCCCTACTGTCCTTGGAGAATTAATGAATAATAATTCCCTCCTCAGAGTCTGCAGTACAGATCTCTGATAGATCTCCCTGGGATGAAGCCCTAGTTCATATTCTCTGTTCTCATGTCAAATCTGTTTTATGTTTTCTGATAATCATCATCAAGCTTCTTCCTGTACCTTTCAGCATTTAATATATTATTTTTTCAGAAGTGAGGTTATGAGGTTGCAGTAGTATCCCATCTGTGGGTCGCTGTGGGTGTGCACGGTACCAGCATGGCGGGGCGGACAGCAGACATTTCAGGAGGTGGAGATGGAGCAGCCGTGCTCAGAGCCTTCTGCCAGAGCAGAGCGAGGGTGCTTTTGTTGAGCGGCTCCTCGGTCTTCATTCAGTCTCACCAGGGTGCATCCATCCTCTTGCCCTTCTTCCAAGGAGCATGAGCAGTTCCTGGCTACACCACCTCCTGCAGGGAGCAGCGGGACCCTGCCCCGGACCCGGCCCATGGTGGCCGTAGGGGTGACATCAGCCAGAGCTGCTGACCCTCCCTCTGACACAGAGAACAGGGAGCAGGTGTGAGATCTGCTGCCGTGGGGTTTCAGTTGTGCTTGCCCAAATGCACTTTTCTCCTCAGTTTCCCCATGTGATTATCCCCCACTCCACTGGCATTTGGGAGTGGCAGGTATTGAGCATCCCACAGTTTGTGTGACAAGCTGGCAGTGGGGCTGGCTTTGTGGGATGGCTGTCTGTGGAGCTGTGTCACAGGTCCCAGGGCAGGGCCAGTATGGCAAAGGCTGTGCAGAAGCCATCGCCACCACCAGCATGGTCATCTTGGACCAGTCACCTGGTGGCCACCAGTGCCTCGGCTATGGGCAGAACCATGGTGTGGTGGCTGTGTATGTCCACCCCGCCGGTCTGATGGTGGGTGCTCATGTCACACTGTCTCTCTCTCAGTGCGCGGTGGGCCACGAGTACGTCGCTGACGTTGGGAAGCATTCCTCGCAGACAGATGCCGCCCAGGGCTTTGGGGGCAAGTACGGAGTCCAGCGGGACCGCGCTGACAAGGTGTGTGGGACAGGCTCAGTGCTGCCCTTAAAACACTGGGCTATGCTGAAGATTGTGGTTGCTGTTTTCCAAGTACAGGGTTAGACATGCCAGCCACCAGGTCTCCACAGAAGCAGGACCTCACCTCCTTTGTGCAGGAAAGTGGCTGGTGACAAGTTGCAGGGCACTTGTGAAGATTAACTCTTTGGTGTGCATTAACATGCTCGCACTCTTCTATCCAGAAAGCACCCTGTTTGTCTTGGGGGCCATGATATTTGGCATCTCCAAGCCCCCAAGCTGTGCCATGCACAGTGGCAGGAGTGGATGGGGACAGCAGGACGCACACCCTGGTGTCAGATGCTGCCCAGCCGCCTCTCTTGCTGACATGGTGTGTCGTCAGGATGGTGGCCCTCTTGCCTGTAGTGTAGGGGCTTCCTGAGCCCATGGTGAGCAGGGGTGGCCCGTGCCAGCCGAGGAGTGGCCTGGTGCCTGGTGTTCAGCACAAGACGGGGAGCAGGGTTCCAGCCCTGGAGGAGGGTGGGTGAGGCCCAGCTTGGTCCTCAGGATGACTAACATTCCTCCCCTTCTCGTTCCAGTCAGCGCTGGGCTTTGAGTACAAGGGTGAGGTGGAGAAACACTCATCCCAGAAAGGCAAGTCCATGGGCACCTGTGGCCCCTTGACGCGTTAACCAGCTTCTCTCTCTGCTCCCAGTGTCCCATGCTGTCTGCTGTGGCACAGTCCCCTTGGGTATCCCCCTCCAGTCACTTGTTTCTGATTCCTGTTCCCAGTCAGACACTTTCGTGGCCCTGTTCTCTGCTGTCCTGTCGCCACCCTTCTGCTGTGCGTCCCGCTTGTCTCTGCGTTTCGCTTTGATGGAAACCACATCATGGCTGAGCAGAGAGGACACCCCCACACGCACCCCTGACGGATACTGCTCCCTTTCCTCTGAAAGTCCTTCCAGGCAACTGCTCCCGAGGGAGCCCAGGCACTGGGGGACGTGAGAAGTGATTTTTGGAAAACCAGCGTGTAGGAAAAGGCACAACAATGGATACGGAAACAAAAGGCTGTACAGCACCCAAACTTCTGCAGGGTTCTGGAGATTATTCAGCCAAACCTTCAAGTGTACATACAAACAGCTGTATTCATTAGAACATTGCATGAACTGAAACTAAAGATATTTTAAACATTCTGCAACCAAGAGAAAGTGAGAGGGCAAGATCTGTTACTGTTTCAGATAAATGCGAGGAATACTGCATTACCAGGAAAAGAAGATCTGAATAATGTCTGTTTCAGAGGAAACTATAAAAGAAGGAAGATGTTTTTGAGGCATTCTTGGTTGATCTTAGATTCAACTGTCGGCTGAACATGAGCCAGCAGTGTGTGCCCAGGTGGCCAAGAAGGCCAATGGTATCCTGGCCTGTGTCAGGAACAGTGTCGTGAGTAGGACCCGAGAGGTGATCATCCCCCTGTACTCGGCACTGGTGAGGCTTTGCCTCGAGTACTGTGTCCAGTTTTGGGCCCCTCACCACAAAAAAGACATTGAGGTGCTGGAGCGGGTCCAGAGAAGGGCAACGAAGCTGGTGAGGGGTCTGGAGAGTAAGTCTTATGAGGAGAGGCTGAGGGAGCTGGGGGTGTTCAGTCTGAAGAAGAGGAGGCTGAGGGGAGACCTTATCGCACTCTATAACTACCTGAAGTGGGGCTGTAGAGAAGCAGGGGTTGGTCTCGTCTCCGAAGTCACAGGAGATAGGACAAGGGGAAATGGCCTCAAGTTGTGCCAGGGGAGGTTTAGATTGGATATTAGGAAACATTTCTTCACGGAAAGGGTTATCCAGCGTTGGAATAGGCTGCCCAGGGAAGTGGTTGAGGCACCATGCCTGGAGGTGTTCAAAAGATGGGTTGACACGGTCCTCAAGAATATGGTTTAGTGATTTTTTTATTGCTTATTTCTTATTTATTTATTTGTCAGGGTTAGGTTGATGGTTGGACTAGATGATCTTTAAGGTCCCTTCTAACCTAGGCGATTCTATGATTCTAAATTCGCATGCAGTTGTGCAGTTAAAAATCACATGCAGTTGTGCAACATTAACATATTCCTGTATAAGAGATTGTATACTAGATTTGAACACAGAAATTCATTGGGTGGTGAAAAACCACAGAAATCACCAGGACAAAACGAAAATGTTAGAAATAGGGTAAGGTGTTTGGATTGTTTTTCATAAAACTGTGTCCATACTGGAAACTCCAGCATCAGGGCAACAATCATAAAATCTGTATTTGCTGAAAACAGCATCCTACAAGGTCTGTTTCTTAATGGCCTAATAGGTAAATAATAGTTTAATCAAGATAAGTTTAAGAAATTTTGGGGACTTAGTGATTCATCCTTAATTGACTGAGCTTCTGTGAAACAGAGCCGTTCTTGAATACAAAAAGTTTCATGCTTATTTCTCTCAATCTCAGTCTTCATGGGCTGATAAGGCTGAATTTGCTGAGTAAGCCCCAACTCATTCCTGTGAAATGTAGAATAGGGTCAGGGAACAGGGACCTGACTGTGATTTACTCCTGAAGGGCAGGATTTGGAAATGGAGCTGGTATTTATTACTAGTTTAGACAATGGGAAAAGGGGAGGTGTAAGGGAGATGTGCTGTGCCTCTGTCACATAATGGCCAAGTGACAGTCTGGTGGCAGAGCTGGAGCCTGTCTCCAGAAATGTGGGGTTCAGCCTTTGCTGCAACCTCCAGAGTCAGTGGTTTCCTTGTAGACTCTGAGATTCCATTACAGAAAACTCAAGCTGTACAACAAGAGTTTGCCAAACTTCTGTACTTTCAAGGGCTCAGTACACTCATTCACAGACGTTTTCAGAGGCTGGCAGAGCAAGAGTTGAAATCCTTACCCTGGGAGGCGCGGCTGGGTGGATGCCCAGGCCCTGAGTGCCCAGGTCTTGGCTTTGTGCCTGCGGATGGCTGAGCTCCCACTGTCTGCCCGCCTGCCCTTGACACATTACTTTTCTTTCTTGCCCTCTCCTGCTGCCATGGTCCTCAGACCCTCTTGTTGCCACGACCCACGCCTGCCCTGTGCACCCCATCTTCATTCTCAGTGGCCCTCATGGTGGTCCCTGCTGTCCATTCTGTCCCCTCCAAATCCCTTGTGTTTTCTAGTGTTTTCCATTGTCCCTGCTGCTCTTCCTCCTCCCCTGATGCGCCCCCTCAGGACTGCTCCCCATTTTTACCCCCTCCTCTCACCAGCCCCATGCTGGGGGCAGCATTTCACTCCATGTTACCTCCTTAGATTACTCCAAGGGCTTTGGTGGCCGTTACGGCGTGGAGAGGGACAAGGTGGACAAAGCAGCAGTGGGATTTGACTACAAGAGCCAGGCGGAGAAGCACGACTCCCAGAAAGGTGAGCTTGGGGAGCCCAGCACAGTGGGCAGTGTTGGGACTGCAGCTTGGGACTATGTCCCCAGGTAATGGCGGGGCACCATGCTTGGGTTTTGCAACCTGCCACATGAATGATGGAGAAGCTGCAGGGAAAAATCTGGCCTTGCTATGTGTCTTTCTCTGAGTCCTGGTCAGGGAAAGCTATTGGCCCTGTGGGAACAGCCTGAGCTCACAGTGCTGCCACTTTGCTCTTTCCCTCCCTTGTCTGTTCTTTTCCGTGCTATGGCTGAAGACTATTCTGTGGGCTTTGGTGGGAAGTTTGGTGTCCAGAGGGATCGTCAGGACAAGAGTGCCCTTGGCTGGGACCATCAGGAGGATGTGCAGCCCCATGCATCCCAGACAGGTAGGACAATGCTGCCAGAGAGGTGGCAGCACACTTTCTTTGGGGCACACACACACCTAGAGCTGGTGGTTCATACAACGTTCATACAACGTTCATACAACATTCAACAATGTTAGGTTGACAGTTAGACAAGATGATCTTTAAGGTCCCCTCCAACCTAGAAGATTCTGTGATTCTGTGACAAAGATCCAGCTGCTGAAAACTGAATGTGTGCAGCAAGATGTGGGGCAGCTGGAACACTGTGAACCCCCAAAGCGCAAGGGTAAACTCTGCCAGAGTAGGTGCATGCTTGGCTCTGTGGCGGACGTTGAACAGAAGTCCCTCAATCAGGCTTCTCAGGCTCTGCTATGCTTTCTCTGAGGGGTACATTCCCCATAATTCAAGAGGTGAGCATGTGGGAATGAGGCAAAGGAGGTTCCAGCAATGGCTCAACTACTGAATGTTTAACTTCAGCAAACAGGCCACTTTGCACTCAAATGGCATGACTGGCTTCTCACCCCAGTGCCTCAGAAGCAGATTTGCCAGAACATAGCACTGAACCCCTGTGCGCTTCTCTGAAAGGAATGAAGGATTAATCTTAAAAGCTCCTGTCCAGAGCATTTTCCATTTTCTATCTCTATCTAGTTCCATATGTGATAAGATGCAGACAAAGTTAACTCATTTTTCTGGTCACAGCATACTGAAGTCAGAATATAAATATATATATATAAAAATATGTATATATAAAAATACTTTAATATATTAATATAAATATATAAACTATAAAGCACCCTAATTTTTTCCATACAGACTATGCCAAGGGATTTGGAGGCCGTTACGGGGTCCAGAAGGACAGAGTAGATAAGGTAAGACTGCATGCTGCTGCAGTTGCCTCCTGCTCATCACTGCTCTCTGCACTGCTGCAAGAGAGGAGACGTCCCCGATGGAGATGAGGTCCCACAGCTCCATGCACAGCTATTGCGAGGGTGGGGGAACCGGCTGGGTGTGAATGCCAGAGGGTGCAGAGGAACACAGCCGGGGGAGACCGTAACGTGAGGAAGAGAAAGGTTTTTCCGTTCATAGCTGCTTTTGAATCATTCTACTCTCAGACTGAACAGTCATACTCCTGCTTTCTCTTGGGGTGGTATTTAATAGCAGAGCCAGGGAAGAACTTTCTAAGGGCATCAGACTGTGCCCTCCTGGATATCTAGTACCACTGAGATACTGGGAGTGTCCTGTCTGGCTGCCACCACTCACCTCATGAAGCTAGTGATTCTCAGCTGTTCAGATGTGTTTTCACTTTGGTGTTCTCCAGCCTGTGTTACTACATACACATACCACAGGCAGCAACTTGCTGAAGGGACACCTTTTTTCTCGGTTAGGCAGCTGCAGCTCTGCCTCCAACAGGGAAGTGCTTCCATGCCTCACGCCACCGGGAGGGCAGGGGACGGATGCGTCAGGTCCCTCAGGAAGGGGTAGATGCCAGGCATCCACCCGGCTCTTTGCCATGTTACCAGCGAATGTTTCTGCCTTGAGTGGCCAGCCTTGCTGTCCAACACAGCAGTTGTCTTGCTGCTCTGCAGCCTCCTCTGCTTGGCTTTACGCAGCCTTTTTGGCCCTCTGACCCCCCTCCTCTGACAGGAGCAGCCCTGGCCTGTGGCTGGAGGATGGTGGGCACTGCCACAGTGCAGAGAGGTGTCAGGAGAGCACGGCCACAGCCAGCAGCCTCCACAGGCCTCGGGTTGGGGTACAGATGAGGACAGACAGACACAGCTGGGAACAAAGCTCGCAAGTCACTGGTGCCCAAACCCAGCAGGGAAACACGGCACTGACCTTACCTGACGAGCTGGACACCTCATTCTCTTCCTCTTGCAGAGCGCTGCTGGCTTCAGTGAGATGGCAGCTCCCACCCCATCTTATGAGAAAACGAGGCCAGTGGAGGCAGGTGAGACAGAGGGATACCAGCCCTGGGCTGGGTGGGAAGCCATGGGCCTTGTGGTCCTACTGTGGCAGCACGTGGACGGGCGTGTCCTGTGGTGAGATATGGATCTCACCTGCATTTAGGGGCAGGAAAAGGTGGCTGAACTGCAAGTTTCTCTGGGAGAGGGAGAGGTCTGGGTCTCTCCTGGATGCCTGAGGTGATGGAAGGGAGCCATTGGGCAAGCTTGGTCGGCTGTCTTCTCCACAGGAGCTTCCAGTGGCACCAGCAGCCTGCGGTCACGATTTGAGAACATGGCTAAGTCAGCGGAGGAGGAGAGCAGAAGGCAGGCCGAGGAGGAGCGGGTGAGGCGGCAGGCCCGGGAGTGCCAGGCGGCGCGGCGGAAGGTGAGCCATGGCCATCTTGCTGTATCCTCTGAGGCTTGCAAAGCAGGCTTCTCCTCAGGGTCATGCAGCTCTGTCCGTCTACCTGATCTCTTTACAGTAATCTCTTGCCTAAACTGCTTCCCTGCAGCTGCTGGGGGCTGCCATTGAACTTCATGACTGTCACTGGATTTTCCCTTTTGGCACACAGACCAGGAGGTGCCCGCAGCCAGCCATCATGCCCTGTGCTTTGCCCTAGGCTCCTTCTTGCCTCTAGTGCCTGGCCAACACAGTGCCATCCCACCTATCAAATGTCACCATCCCAGCAGTCTATGTTCAGGCTTTTCCAGCTAGAGATGGCACCCAAACCTTCATGTTTACTCCTCCTACATTGTGCTGTTCTGCATTCAACATGCAGATAAGGTTTCACCAACAAAGCACTCCCTGATACACACCCTCCTTGAGGCTACTTTCTGCAGACCCCATGGTTGTTAGAGGCCTGCTGGTGTCCCGTCCCTAGGCAGGGACAGGTTTATGGGAGCTGATCCCAGCTGGAAGAAAACTGAGAGTTGCTCTGTGAGCTGGAACAGATCTCAACTGGAGGAAAAATTTCTGAGTTGCTGCATCGGGGATGGGAATGGGCGTTGCTCTGGACCTCATTCAAGGGGATTGAGGGGATTTAATGACTTTTCTCTGGCAGGAAATCCCACAGAGGGAGAAGGACCAGACAGAGGCAACCTCTGCAGCCCTGCCGGCCAGGGTGCCTGGGGGCACTGACCGAGAGCGGGCTGCGTCACAAGGAGTGCAGGTACCACGGTGCTCTGGGAACAGCCAGGAAGGGGCACAGGCAGAGGGGATTGCACCCGAGAGTGGTCTGTGCTTTGCAGGCAGAGCTGCAGGGATAAGTGGGGTGCAGCCACAACATGGGAGAGGTGTTGGAAGGAGTGAGGGGGTAAATGTTGGGATGGTGATGGGGCATGGCTACACAGCACCTTACGCCACAAGATGGGCTCTTGGGGTGGGTCAGTGCAGTGAGATGGAGCTAAGCATGTGACAAAGGTTCAAATACATGAGCTATGGCTCATGTCTTCACAAGGGTCTTCACAGCAGTCCCAGACTCCAGTTCAGCACAGACCTCATGGCTGAGGTGTTTCACCCTTGTGCGGAGGGTGGTGCTCCGATTGTGTCGTGGTAGCACAAAAGGCACCTGCAGTGGAGCAGACTCCCTTGGGTTGGTGCTGTGTGGTTGTGGGAGAGCTGCCTGCACCTCTCCCAGGTAACTTTCCTGCCACTTCCTCCCTTCACAGCAGGATGCAAAAAGGGAGGATGAGGAAACACCACCCACTTTGCCACCAAGGCCAGCAGATCTGGGTGAAGAGCTGTGCAAGATCCCCAACCAGGATCAGCCCATCTACAGTGAAAGTTTGGATGTCAGCAGAGACTATGAGGAGCTGCCAGAGCCGTCTGACTACTGTGATGGTACCAGTGGAGGTGCTGACTATGAGGAGCTGCCAGCATCCTTGGAAAAACCAGATGCCATCTATGACCATGGTGAAGACGGAGATGATGACTATGAGAACATCCTTCCTGAGGAGCCCAGCCAGAGCCAGCCCCACCTGGGTGAGTACTGGTGGAAGTGTCTGTGTCGTGGGGACCTTGTGTCTGTCCACTCACCTCACTGCATGTATAGGACAGACTCTAGAGGGAATTTGTATCCTGTAGCCTGCTGTGGTCAGACTAACAGCCCTGATGATGGAGACTTGGTTGTCTCCCACTGCCTTGCCTGGCTGCAAAGTGTGAGATCAGCTGCTTGGGATGCTGAGCCAGCAGCAAATGTCTCTGCTGGAGCAGGACTCAGGCAGGAGGACCAGAGAGCTGCCTTGGGCTCCAGAGAAGCTGGAGCTGAACAGATGCTCTTGGTGCACTCTGTCTTGGCAAGTGGCTGCTAGTGCTGCACTGAGGCCTGGGGGTGCCCTCTTAATTCAGCCTGTCAATCAAATGACCAGCGCTCATGAGACCTGACCTGGTGGTGTCTCCTGGGTGTGAGCAGTGCAGAATAGTCTTCCTTCAAGCACATAAGCGAACTGCATCGGCTGCTGTTGCTGTTTTTGCCACAGCTTCGCCGATACTGGAGATGGTAAGTGGAGAGGCTGGAGTTAAGTCCAGCCTTTTTCTTGGGAGAGGAAAATGAAGCACCAGGACCTTGCCTCTCTCCTTGCAGAAGGGGAGATAGTCATACCTTGCTCTGAGCCATGGCAGCTCTCCCTGTTGGTAGGTTTGGGATGTGGATCACTCCAAGGCTGGGTGGAGCGTGGCACTGACCAGATCCATATGGCTGCTTTCAGCCTCTTCCTCATCTGCCTGTCTTGTCTTCTGCAGGGGAAACGACCAATGTTTATGAGGTGGAGTACACTGGAACCTGTGCAGTGGCTCTCTATGATTACCAAGGAGGTGGGTCTGCCATCCAGGTGGTGGGGAGAGGCGCTGGGAGCTGGCTGGGGCGGTGTGACAGGGAGGGGGGTGGCTTACACCCTCAGTTGGTAGTTTATATTTCTTCCTCTTGAAAGGCAGAAAGAGACCTGACTTGGGAACACAGAAGCTTCCTCTTGCTCCTCCTCTGCTTTCTCTGTGCTGTTTGATGGGGGTTGGATGAGATGGACTCTGAGGGTTATCAGAATGTCCTGTATTCTCCTCCTGGGGTGGGAGCAGGGGTGTAAAACCAGCTCTCTCTGGGGTTATCTTTGCATTGTGACTATGTCTTCTGAACAATTTTTGCAGATGGAGATGATGAGATTTCTTTTGATCCTGATGACACAATCACACACATTGAGATGGTGGATGAAGGCTGGTGGCGGGGGCAGTGCCGGGGCAAAGTGGGCCTCTTTCCAGCAAATTACGTGAAGCTTCTGTAGTGAAACCAGCATTGTCCAAGATCCTTCCTTCCAAACTTTTGCCTGTCTCTGCTTCAGCCTTTTAGTATTAGCTTAATTTGGCTTGGCCTGGTGAGTCTGCATGCAAGAAATGCCAAGGAGCAAACTGGCAGTGTCTGAGGGAACGTTCTGGCCTGTGCCCAAGAGGACTTTGGTTCCCATCTACTTCCAGATGGGAAAAGTGGGATGGTTTAAGAGCATACAAGTGCGATATAAGATGTCTGTTCTACCTAGGCTGTCCCACACGTCAACCAGCAAGCTTTCAGAAGTGTGTCCATTCCTGTTTCAAACAGAGCAATTCACAGAAAAACACAAACTCTAATCCAGTCCAGGCAGAAGGGACATGAACTATGGGACCTTTTTAAGTTGTTGTGGCCCCGAATCTCATTCTTCTCAGGGGTCAATGAGAGGAGCACGGTGAAGGCCAAACTTGCTTCTGTTCTTCAGAAGGGTTTCCACTTGCAGGATGAACCCTGTTTGCAGCATGGGGCAAAGAACATGAACCTGGTCTGTCTGGGCAGGTTCCAGGGCTGGGGCCTGGGAACATTGACCGTCGCAGTGAACGCTGCGGACTTGTCCTGCGCACGGGCACAAGCTGGGGGCTGTAATGAGCTGCTCCACACAACAAGAGAAGTGTGTGCTAGCACAATGCAACTGTAGGATGAACTTGCTAAGGTAGGAGATTACTTGCTTGGTTTTCCTCTACAAGTGAAGAGCAGTGTTGGGACGTGTGATTTCTGGGGTAAAACGTGAAAAAGGAAGTGTAGAAATTACATTGTTTTCTGAGAAAAATTATTCTGGAAAATCTTCCTTGGAGCAAGAGAAAATACTAAAAGGCTTCACTTAGCAAAGAATATGTTAATCACTGTCTTGGTCCTCATCCCAGCAGCCCATCAGAGGAATGTTCTGCTTGGGAAATCCTTTCAATCCAGCAAATCAATCGGAACAAGTGCTGCTTGATACAGGCAGTAGAATGTTAAAAATGCTCCATTTTTTCTGTTAGCTGGTTTGACAGTTTAAGTAAGCAGGCACATGCAGGTGGGTGGGAAGAACTGTCCCCCAGCTTGTCTCTGGCCAGAGGGCTCTGTTCGGCTTTGCAGCCGGTGCCAAAGGCAGGTTCTCCATCCTTGTGTTTGGCTCAGCCTGTTCTCTGCTGTTGGCTTTGAGTCCCTCTGGTGAAGCCAGGGCTCCCCAGTGTGGCAGTGAATTAGTTACAACCTCACAGGCCTTTGCAGGACTCACAAGATAAGAAATACTTGCAGGTAATGGTCTCACCAGTTTAATTAACAAAGGAGTGAATTATTTGTTAACCGGTGTGCTGGCTAGAGCCTCCTTATCTGAAGAATGCTATCCTTATTTACAACATCCTGCTTGTCTGACAGTTTGATGAAGAATGAGTTGCATGACCTAAGGTGTATAAACGGTGTGACTGCCCCATTTGGGCAGAGTTCAGGTCATAAGTGTCTGTCACTGCTGGGCTGTGCTCTTCCTCAGAGCTGCAGTAATAAACTGCTTCTGTTCTGGCCTAAAACTGCATCCTGGTTATTCTGTGACAGCTCAGGTCCCTTGTGTCTCTTGTAAGCGCGGTTCTTCGCACAGGGAAAAGGGCACCTGATTCTAGCCCTCCTTCGTCACAGATGGGAAAAGGCTGAGCAGGTGGGAAGTAGGACAAGAGGGATTTTATTTTTTTTTTTACTTTTAATGTAAATGAATGTAAATTTTTCAGTAAAAAAATTAATGTAAATTTTTCAGTAATAATCCAGTGCAAACAGAAGCCCTGCCTTGAACCAGCATATCCCAGTGCTGCTGTAGGAGTTGGTTGCTCCTTTGTGGTGTGCAGGTGCCATCGCAATAGGAGCAAATCAGGGACACAGGGACTCGTGAGCACACCCCAGTGCGGTGCTGCTGTCAACACCCAGGGCACAGGGGGTCCCTCTGTGACACCTTTAGGGTTTGGTGCGGCTCATGGGTGGGTTCTGGACCAGCCTGCATTTAACAAGACTGTTCTACCTCTCAGGACGTACAGCACCCCTGGTCAGTGTTTGGTACTGAGAAAAATCACAACCTGGGTCTGTCAATCATGGGAAAGCCACATTGTGATTCAGATTTGAAATTATCAATTTTAATGTAAAATTTCTGGAGGTTTTTGGTTTGGGTTTTTGATTGATTGGTTAGGTTTAGGGTTTTTTTGTGTGGTTTTTTTTTCTCTGAAATAACTTTCCCAATATTTTTTTCCTTGTGCAGTTCACCCTTTATTTCCTGGTGTTCCTTTTCAAGGGTCTCTCCAGAATAGGACACATTGTAGGCAAAGTGTCCTAGTGAGACTCTGAACTAGGTGTGCCTCAGTAGTTCTTTACAGTCAAGAAGGGTGTATAGCAAGTAGAGATGGCTGAGGCTTGCGATCTCTTTGGGTAAGAGCAACAGGCCATCCCAACACGTGGGTTACAGACACACGTCTTTTCCCTGAAGAATAAAATCAGTGTGTGTTACACACTAAGAACTGGCAAACTGCTCCCAACAAGCTGTTATGCCTCATGGGCCCGTTTACCCTCCAGTGGGTTTCTTTGGGAACAGACTGGATTTTGCTGGGTATCTCTTGGTAACTCAGTTGTGGCCCCTTCCAGCCGTCATGCTCCTCTGTGGCAGAGCTGCCAAAACGCCACTGTGGCTGCAGGCCTGTGCCTGCTTCCTCTGCACAAACCCTTCTGTGGTGGCTTCTGCTGTGGCATCAGGCACTGCTGGCCTGTGTCTACCTGCCTGCAGGTTTGGCCAGCCATGGGGCTGCCCCAACAACCCATGCAATCACTTGGGCTCTGATGCAGTTGCAGATCCACTGCAAGATGAGGTTAAGCTGAGGCAGTGGCCATGTCACCAGCCAGCTGTCGGCCACTATCGCCCACCGCCATGCCGCTCACAACCACCGCATTTTTATTTTTTTATGGCTATAAAGCAAAGCAAGCATTTCTGGTGAGATTGCAAGCAATGCCAGCTCACAGCTCAGCACTAATAACTTGCTGTTTGACCAAAGCGCTGAGAGTAATGGGTCCTGTTTAAGCTGCTGCTGCCATGCTAATGTACAAAATGCTATAGAGCGTTCATGGAGAACCCCAGCAGATGCCAGACTTGGTGCCCAAGCACGTGTGACAGGAGGATGGTGTGGTGGACCCTTGGCGGAGGCCAGAGTTTGCCATCCCAGCCATTGCCCCATGCCCCATGTGGGGCCTCAGGCGGAGCTCACGGCCTTTCCTGGGGCAAACACTTGCCTGGGACCACGTGAAATCGCCTTTTACCGTGTTCCCTGGTGGCAGCGTAGCTGCAGCAGGCCCCATGCTGAGCTCAGCATGTGATACTTGCAAAACAGAGACATGATGCCGTAACCGTATCCTTATTCCCAGGTTGATTTTGCCATTCTGCTGCCGGTGATGTGCAGAGGGTCAGAGAGGTGATGGTTGTGTGGTCCCACTGGCCGGGACCCCTGAGCCCGCTGCTGCCACCAAAGACTTCCCACAGACAGGGAGTGCAGTCTGCGGCTGGAGCCCCACCATTGCTCACACGTTGCTGCCCAGGGAGCCCAGCCTGCCCTGTCCCCGCACAGCCTTCCGCAGGGCCCCCCGCACCTCCTGGTTGCGCAGGCTGTAGATGAGAGGGTTCAGCATGGGAGTGACAATGCAATACAGCGCGGAGACCAGCGTGTCAGCTGCCGGCGAGTGACTGGAGCCGGGCCGGTTGTAGTTCAGGTTGGCCGTCACAAAGTACAGGGTGACCACAAGCACGTGGGCTGAGCACGTGGAGAAGGCTTTGCTCCGGTTTGTGGCCACGGGCATCCCGAGGATGGTGGCCAGGATGTGGAGGTAGGAAATGACGATGAGCAGGAAGGGGCTGAGGCCCACAAAGACACTGGCGGCATGGAGTGCCACTTCACTGGGGCGGGTGTTACTGCACGCGGCCCTCAGCAGCGGGGGGACATCACAGAAGATGTGCTGGAGCTGGGTGGCCCCGCAGAAGGAGAGCCTGGAGGCCAGGAGGGTGTGCACGGCCGAGTCCAGCATCCCCCACAGCCAGCAGCCGGCAGCTGCCACCGTGCAGACACCCCAGCTCATGGTGTGGGCATAGTGCAGGGGCTGGCATATGGCCACGTAGCGGTCGAAGGCCATGACAGCCAGGAGCGCACACTCGGCCCCTGCACACCCCATCAGGAAGAACATCTGGGCCAGACACCCGCCAAAGGAGATGGTCGCCTGCGGGCGCAGGGCGTTTGCAAGGATCTTGGGCACTGTCACAGATGAGTAGCAAATGTCCAAGCAGGACAAGTGACTGAGGAGGAAGTACATGGGGCTGTGGAGCTGGGGATCCAGGAACACAAGGGTGAGTATTGCAGAGTTCCCCAGCAGCGTGACCAGGTAAATGGCCAGGAAAAGAACAAAGAGGAAGGGTTGGCCATGGGAAAAGCCCAGGAGCGTGAACTCTGTCACGTGAGTCTGGTTCTCACCTGCCATGGGGCCAGCTGGGTTGATCTGTGGGCAGAAAGAAGCACTGTGAGGAACTGAATATTGCCATGATTGTGGGTCGGGGGACCGGAGCACACCCACGAGGCAAGAGTTTTGCTGGTAGGATGGCTTTGGTCCTGTCTCTATAGTGGTTGAAAGCTTCCCATGTTGAGATTTCACAGACACTAGGATTTCAGAGTCCAGAGAGCTGCCATTCAGCATTGAATACCTGACTGTGAGAGGATCACACAGAAGAAACCAGGAACAGTGTACATCGGGACTAACCCATACCTCCTGGGTTCTCCTGCCAGCCCAACCCCTGTCTTGATCAATATACCAAGCTCATCTCTCTTTTCCTCCTGGTTGCACTTATGGTGACCACATACTTCCCTACCCTCTGGACATGGTCACATCATTTCTTAGGTGCCACAGCCACTAAGCTTGTTCTTCCCCAGCTGCCAGGTTGGGGATATGACATCACCCTGCACCAGTTAAAATAATATTTTTTTTGTTTATCCTGTCTCCTGCTCTGACATTTTTTTGAGTGCTTGGTTTTGCAATAGCCAGCACTTAAAAAAGCACAGGTTCCAGCTGAGGATGACTCACCACATGCTGTTTGTTGAGCCACAGATGAATTTAAGCCATCGGGGATCTCCAGTTGCCTGGGCTTCCTGACCTTTTTCCATCATCCTATTTCAATTTTCACCTGGACACAAGGGTTTTACTGGTGCATGAAGCTCTGATGACCATGTCCACATGATAGACAAGGCACAGGGAAGCAGTTACTGCTCATAAGCCTCAGCCGAGGGCTGTTGAAGGTGGTGCTTGCTGAGTGCTTGTGGCCAGGGCTGCTGCTGCCCACCACGCCAGTGCCACGAAGCCCAGCAGATGTACTTCCAGGTGCTTTGGTGTGCAAACACCACCTGGTGCTGAGGCTGCTGAAGAAATTGGGCTGAGAGAGGGGTTAAAAACCACCTGCAATCACCTCATTTTGGGGTGCAGATTTGTCCCTGTCAACACTCAGCACGGGCACACACAGCACTCAGCCAGCCTGAAAACAGGGGCTGCTCTCGGCTGGGTGAGTAGAAGGATCCAGAGAGACTTAAGCTCACAGATATGACAATAAGGGGACAAACGGCTGGAAAGCATCGAGGCAGGCTGGCTGTGACAATACAGGGCACACTGGGGAACCATGGGTGGTCTTGCGGCTGTACATAATAGAATCCTATTCTCTCTCTGCAGCTTTTCCTTTGGCTCCATTCAGTTGTTTCAGTAGATGTCAGCACTAAGCTACCCCTGAATCAGAGCATAAGGTAACTGGCTGCTGTACCAGCCCTCGCTGAGCAAGGGTTTGCCAGGAGCTGTGGTGGGACCAGTGCTGGCTTCTGGGCAGGTTCTCACTAACAGTACTGGGGTATGGCTGGGGAGCAAGGGAGGATTGCACATCACCGAACGCAAGGATTTAGTTCCAGGCTATTCTGACTCAGATATCGTATGCTTTGGAACAAGGTCTGCCCCAGTGCCAGGAGCTCAAGCCGCTTTTCCTTACAGGTAACTCCAGCAAACCTCCTGCACTCAGGGTTCAGCAGTGTTCCAGGTGTGCCATCAACTCGTGTCACTCTCCATTACTAAACATCAAAATGTCACCTGATGGCTATGCAGGGGCCCATCGCCATTATAGAAGACCAAGGTGAATATGAGCAGAAGAGAGAAAACATTCCTTTCCTCTATATAGATGCATTTTTAGCAACTGAGGTTAATTGTCATGTTTCTTCACAGGATTAGACAACACAGTTAAATTTCATGTTGGTACCCTTGCTTTAGACTCATTAATCTGTTGTTAATTTCTCTGTCCAATGTATCTACATACCCGTCATGATTTTAAAGCATTGAGCAACTGAGAATTCACTGCTTTTGTTGGGAGTTTTTTCTTATAGCTACTCACCACAAGAAACTGTCACTGTTAACGTGTGAAGTGGTGTTATTTTTCTCCTGTTAGAACTGCTCAACTGTCAGCTCTGTCTCGTCCATAATTTTCAGGTCTTTCCCTTCCAGAAAAGGACCCTCAGTTCTAACAGTATTTTCTCTTTGCTTCTACTTGTGCATGGTGATGAATATCGGTGTTTGCTAAGTAGAAGAGCTAAGTTCTGATTAATTTCTCTTTTGCTCTCCAATTTTTGAACTTTTTTTTTTTTTAATTTTAATATTAAGAGCTTCACCACTGACTGGTGAAGGTCTCCAGCAATCTCCCAGATCAACGTATTCTTTAATAGTTTGGGGTTTTTTAATCAGTGATTTTGCATACATTGGACAGGTACATAAGGACTACACCATCCGATGTTCTGGAAATCTTGAGCCATTGCTCGAGTGCCGGAGAGGTGCAGATGGTGGTCTCCCCTTGCCAACAACTTCAGGCTGGATTGGGCACAAAGCTACAGGGCTGCACTTCAGGCACAGGAGTCAAGCAGAGGAATGACCATAATTTTTCACTGTGGTCTGGGACAATGTCAATGGACACCGCCACATGGCAAGAAATGCCAGATTTAAGCCCTTTGTCCTCAGACATGCTGTACACAATGAAATAAGGAGACAAGGTAGGAAAATCTCTCCTTCTCCCTTGGACTGCACAGGAATGAGCCTTGAAAGAGTCTCCACCTTGCCTCAGCTCCTTTCCTCTCTCTCACACTCACACTGATTTCACCCGGTAACTAATGTTTAACTAATAACCAAGTATTTCCCAGTGCAGCTCACCTTTTCCCACTGCTGACCAGTCAAGAAAGGCTGGACGGGGGCAGAGAGGGAGCACTAATGCCACCAGCGCTAGGGAGGCAGCTCCCCTGGGAGGAGGAAGGTGCCCCTTTGATGGTGATGCACTGGCCTGAGACCCAGCTCAGCCCCGGTGCAGTCCCCAAAGCAGGGTCCCTTACACTGCCACTGTGCACGCCGGGACAGCTCCAGGGTTCTGGGGTGCATTATGTCCTCCTTCCTCCTTCAGGAGGCCAGATGTGCTCCATGCCCACCCAGGGAAGCCAGCGCTGCTCCTGCAGGAGGATGTGGCTTTCCTCACCAAGCTACCACATCCCATCTGCACTCAGGTAAGCAGACCAGGTAGCCCAGAGCACAGAGCCATGGGAGGTATGGTCCAGTCCCAGTTTGAGGTGATGGCTGAACTGAGGGAGCCAGCAATAACAGGATTATTTATCCTGAAAAGGACTGGATTTCTTGTTTGAGACATCACCAGCAGCCACAGCCTGCTCACATGGAGCCCTGGGCAGCAGTACTGGGTTTGCCCCTAGGCAGAGTGCCAATGGGGACCCCTGTGAGGGTCCCACCATGAATGAGACCCTGCTCCACCATGGTGGGGGGTCCTGCCCTCCCTTACCTCCTGGTCCAAGGGCAGACAGTGGATGGCATCCAGTACTTACTAAGAGGGAAGAACTAGCAATGGCCACGGGTGCTGTCAGGTTTGTCTTACCTGTGTGAGGAAGAGCCTGTGTGTCCTCCAGACTTGCGGTGGGGGAGAGGCTTTTAACCCAGCAAGGGCCCTGGGGGAGAGGCTTCCAGTGGTAGCTCCTGTTCAGTGGTAGGCGCAAGGAGTGGAGGAGCATTCCCCCAGTCAGCCTGCGCAAGCAGGATCCAAGCCCACAGGACAAAGATCTCCTGGCACAGGACCCACCTCGACCTCCTGTTCTGCTCCAGGCTCTGCCCACTGCAGACCAGGCAGAGGTCTCCAGCCCTGACCTTCTGCTCCAGCCCCATGGCAGCTTTTGGGGAGCCTGGGCTTCAGCACACCCAACCATGCCAGGGCTCTGGACCACAGGAGGGTGCCTGGCTGAGACCTGCAGTCCCCATGCTCTAAGTCCTTCTTTATGACCCTGAGTCATCCGGTTTAGGGCTGTGAGGTGCCTACATTGGCCCATGCCAGCAGTGAGGAGCGCTGGCCATGGGCCATGCTTACAGCAACAAACCTGTGGGCAACACAGCCATAAAGTGACTGTGTGGCATCTGGGCCGCATCTGTGCTCCCACCAGCTACAACAGCCATGGCCACCCTGCCTGGGCTGCACAGGGCTCTCTGGAGTAGAGAGTGTGGTCCAGGGGACTAGGAGAGGACAAGGCCATGGTGGGACTGTGATCTGGCAGCAGCTCTGACTGGACTTAGTTAAGGCACCACGTAGGGTCCTGTGAGTTCTTGAAGAGCTGGGCAGCAGGATGACGTGGACTTACACAGGATGAGCGCTGCCTGCTCTGAGCCTGGAGCTGTTCCCAACAAAAACAGCAGATTTGGCTGGAGTTCACCACTTCATGCCCCAGAAATGTGAAGTGGGGAACCCAGGAAATGTGACGACTGCAGCAGGGAGCGAGTCTAGAGGTGAAGCCTGAGATATGATTGTTTCTACAGCAGGAATAGAGAATTGCTTTATTGAAGTCTTTTACAACCTCTGTTTCCTGATGAACAGGAGCTGATCCTATAATAATCTCAGTAGCTGAAACTTCAGGAGTTGAGGAGCTGACATTGGATACTTAAGGTTCAGCAAGACAGGGAGCTGGGACACCTTGTCTAGACTGTGGTTTTGCCAAGAAAGGTTGGACCAGGTGATGGCTGAGGTCCCTGACAACATCGAGTTCTGAGATGCTATGGTTCTGTCCTCATTTGGAAAGTAGGGAAAGCATTGACAACAGCCCTGCGGGGGAAGGAACACCCTGTGTGGACGGTCAGCACAGACACCAGAGGGATCTGCTGCCTCAAGGAGGGGAAAATTCATGTTGGAGAGGATGTCTGAAGTTGTAAAAACTGAATTAGAGGTAATTAAGAGCCTTCAATGTCTAAGGGTGTGTTTTTAGGGAAGCTGGGCTGATGGGGTAGAAGAACCACAAAGAAGAACTTTGTGACACAGCCATTTGCTTCAAGTTTACAAAATTACAGCTTTCTCTTCTGGCAGTGATGAACACTTCCTTCTTTCACGCGGGAACTCAGCAGCGTGGCATTCCGTTGTAACCTGGCTGCTCTCCCAGGGTTTTAGACCAAGGCACACACTGTCAGCACTCGTAGAAACCCCCTTCCGCAATGATAATTGAAATAGGGCTTTGCTGAGACCATTAACATTTGGCACAAATATTAAAAGATATGGAAGTCTTGCCAGATGCCACAAACTTGGTGTTCAGTTCTGCTAATCCATGTCTATTTTCTGTGGTAATGTCTTCAGGGCAGCCTTTATGAGAAGAAATATCAATGTTTGTATCCTCCTCAGGTCTACTAAGTCATATCAAACACAGCCTTTGGGGCCCAGTGAGGAAATCAAATCTCCTTGAATTTGTTAAGGGAGTTGATTTTTAAACCAAATGCCTAAATTTGGGGGTGTAACCACAGGAATTGGGCCCAGTTCCTTTAAGTGCTCATCACTTCTAGAAATCACTCTTAACTGGGTGCAGGGCTCTTACCTGCTCCAAGCATAATGTTGCACTTCCCAAAAAACAAGTGTGCTGTTGCAAAACTGGGAACTTCTCCAACTCACGTTTCCCTACGTGTTTGGAGAGATGCATTCTTCCAGCTCAAGGATTTGTTCTCAAGCCAAAACCAGCATCACTTGTACCACGGCTCATTACAGCAACACCGCCAGTTCACCATTAATGGTCTCCACATGTGCATAAATTCCTCCTTTAGGATGCAGAGACAAGGAAAACAGTGCAATTCATGGTGTTCAGGGTGTCAGGAATCTGCTTGCTGGATCCAACCCAAAGCACAGCCAGCTCCATGGTCAGGTAAATCTTCTCTGGGCTGTATCTGTCTAAGGCCAGAGATCCCTCTGAGACCCTGCTCCATTACTTACTGATCCTCAGAGTGACTGTTGTTTCTTACCTCCAGGTGGAAGAAAACCCCTTAAACTTCCAGGTCTGAAACCTCTGGGAGTTTTGGTTGATGGTAAGCTCAATGTGAGTCAACAACATGTTCTAGTGGCCAAAAGGGCTGGCTGTATCCTGGGGTACAGCTAGGTGGTTGAAAGAAGTGATTGTCCCACTGTACTTAACTCTGCTTTAAGTACTGTGTGCAGTTTTGGGATCCACAATGTAAGAAGAACATAGAAATATTAGATTGTGTCCAAAGGAACACAACAAAGATGGAGGAGCAGGTGAGGATACTAGGTTTGTTGAGCTTGGAGGAGACCTCGTTGCTGTTTACAACTTCCTCATGAGGGGGAGTGGAGAAGGAGATGCTGATTTATCTCTGTTGTCTAGTGATAAAACATGAGGGAATGGCTTAAAGCTGTGCTGGGTGAAGTTCAGATTGGATCTTAGGGAAAAGTTCTTCACTGAGAGGATGGTCAAGCACTTGAATGAGCTCCCCAGGAAAATGATCATGACTCTAAGTCTGTCAGTGTTCAAGCAGTGTTTGGATGATGCTTATATATATGGCTTAACTTTTAGGTTCTCCTGCGTGGAGTCAAGAGTTGGACTCGGTGATCCTTGAGGGTCCCTTCCAACTGAGAATAGTCTCTGATTCTTAGGAACTTGAAACCTGGTGTCTGGGCTTTCCCTGCTGCCTCTCATCTTCCTTCCACGCCATATTGTGATGAGCCTGGCGTTGTTTTCACTGTAACCTCCCCACAGGCACTGGGAGGCTGCTCACTGTCCCCCCCAAGGCCATTCCTTCTGCAGCTGAACAAGCCCAGCTCCCTCAGCCTCTGCTCACACTGCAAATGCTCCAGCCCTGACCATCTTGGTGGCTCCTCACAGAACTCTTCTGAGTTTGTTGATGTATTTCTTGCTTTGGGGAACCCATCACTTTGTTCAGTACCCGGATAGGATCTCACAAGTGCTGAGTAGAGGCTCATAATGACTTCCCTCATTCTACTTTCTTTCTGTTCACACAGCCCAGGATGCTGGTGGCCACCTTTACTGAGAGGGCACATGGCATATCTGGCTTGCTGCCCACCAAGGGTCCCTTGGGGGTATTCTGCAGAGCTGCTGCCTGAACAGGCATCCCTGGACTGTCTTGTTGCCAAGGGCTCTTCCTTCCCCAGTGCCGGACTTGGCATTGGTCCTTGTTGAATTTCATGGGATTTCTTCTGGCTCATCCTTCCAGTCTGTCCAGATCTGGATGGCAGCCCTGTCCCTGAGCGTGTTGCCGGTCCCCTCGATGCATTACCTGCAAATTTGACAAGAGTGCACTCTGTCATCTCTTTCATGTCACTAATGAAGGTGTCAAACAGGAGGGGTCCCAGGACAGGTAGCTGTAATGCTCTACTTGTCACTGGCCTCCATGCATGACCTGTTCACCACCACTCCCTAAACCTGGTGACACACCACTGCCTTCACTGATGGTGCTGTTCTTTTGACACAGGTAAGCAGGCACCTTTCATTCTGCATTTCCTGCACACACTTCTGCTGGCTGGAAACCTCATTTGACCTGGCTTCCTGTGGCCAGATTTGGCTCAGGTGCTGGGTGGTTTGTTAACGACAACCTTGCTCCCTGCGGGCTGCAACGGGCTGGTGCTGTTTTTTCCCTCAGTGATTTTGACTATCACTGATACAGTTTGGATGGTGCTAAAACCACTGTCCACTGCAGATGTCACCCAAACAGTAGTTCAAACAGATTTCACACAAACGGTAGTTCAGACTGGTGTGTTCTATTTTTCCTCTGAACATCCCTTTTAAAAAAAATCTCCCTGGGCAACATTCTGCATGATTTTCTTATAAATGCCACTCAGAAATGTAACACTCAGGCTTACTTAACAGAGATTATAGTATAACACTGTTTTACTATGACATCAATACGGTCGAGTGTCCTCAGCTTCCAACTCCCTGGTACCAGCCAGATGTTGTCATACTGGAGGAGGTCCCATGGAGGTCACAGAAGAGGACAAGAAGAGGCTGACACTGCTTTGTTCAGCCCAGAAAGGAGAAGGCAAAAGGGAGACCTTCCTGGTGTCTGGAGCTGCCTGATGGGAGTGGGGAGAGATGGTGGGAATGAACTTTTCTCACAGTGTCATGGTGACAGGAAAATGCCACCTGCTGCAATAGCAGACACCCTCACTGGACATCAGGGAAACTCCATCAGGCACCAGGTCAGTCCTGAGAGGCCATGGACTCTCTGTCCTTGGAGACACCCAGCACTCAGCCACAGCCCCGAGGAACCTGTGCTAATGGGTCCTGCTCTGAGCAGGGCTGGGACCAGGGGCTCCTTTCCACCAGCACAAATCTGGTTTCTGGAATTAAAATCTCATCAGGTTTTGTAAGAACAGTATTTCAGGTTTTTTTCCCATTGATTTTCTCAGGGAAGAAGTTTCCTTTGGGATTTAATTTTATTTTATTCATTTTTTTATATAGGTTGCTGTAGTTTCCTGTTACCTGCCAGGCAAGAAAAAAGAGTAAGCAGGATTTGGCATTTCCAGTTTGGCCCACCCAAGATAGGACAAAAGCCCCACCCTGCATCTTGTGAGAGCGGTAATGGATTGTTGGCTGACTTTTTTTTACCTAACCCTTGCTAAGGAGATTTTTTGGCTGAAGAAAATTGCATTGTCTCAAAGCTTTTATCCAGCTTAACTGACCACTTATGTTCATATTTTAGAAAAAAAAAGGCAATGGGGGTCTCACAACTATAAAACTGGCCAGAGCTGACCAGATTCACTTGTGTTTGTCACAGGCTAAGAGCGTGTACAAACTTGAACATCATGATTGCACAACCTGAAGTGACTTCTTACTCGGTGGTGTCATCCATCCCTGCACTGCAGGGTTTGGGGACAGGTCTGACACCTACAGCGAGTCCTAGAAAATGGAAAGTGGGGTCCTTGGCACCAGCCCCAGGGTCACATTTTCTTCCTGACCAACTTGTACTCAGAAAGCAATGAGGAAGGTCTTTCCTGTCTCCACCGAGCAGTGCTTCTGTCTAGTGATGGCTCCCTGGTGCCTCCTGGACAGCACGGGACCTGTGGCCCCATCTCCACCCCTGCCCTTCCCATGGCCAGCCCCCTCCTCCCACAGCCCCGAGCCAGCACTCCTGGGCCTCGGGCACCAGCTCTGCCCCAGGGCCCAATCAGTGCGCTTCAAACGAGATGCTTTAAAGAGAAGGCTGAAGTTCGAGGGAGAAGTTTTCTTGTTTTCAGTGTCTGCTGGCGCCCATTCCCCACAGGCTTCTCCCCACCGAGAAGATGCCACCAGGGTTTCAGTGTCAGTGACTAAAAGCCTCCAGAGCCTCACTCCCTCCCCAGCACGTTCTTGTGAGACTCGTAAACAAGGCACAAAGCGGGCTATTAAAAGTTTGAGGCAGTCACTGGGGCAGTAACTTCGAAGCTGTTTACAGCTGCTGTCATCAATTGCATCATAGGGCAGAAGAAGTCAAATGAAACAGAGAAAGAACATCTTTGTTCTATGTAGACTTCCCATCTTTGAAATATTCACACTCTAGGTGAAAAAATACACAAAAAAAATTGCTGAAGTGTTAAAAAGAGAGAAAGGTAAATAATATAACAGTACTTCAGTAGTCAATATGAAATACCTGAAAAACACTAAAATTTATGGGAACCATTAAGTTACTGAAAGAGGAAACGCAAAGCTGAAGTTCCACAGCCACCTGTGACATCGACTGCGCCATCGGTTGTGCTTCTTGCCCAAACTCTCACTCTGCTCTGAGGCAGTGGATCTACAGCAGGTGTGTGTGCTACAGCCACGGGCAGGGACTGCTCTGGGCACGAAGGGCAGTTTGATATCCCTGGCTTTTACCGAGAGCTACGGCTTCCTGACCCCTCTGCGGGGTGGGTGCACAGGAAACGTAGGTTGATGTTTAGTGGCAGCCCAGGCTGGGGAAGGAGGGGTGGGGAGCAGCCCTGCCTGGAAGGGCTTGGGGGACTGGGGAAAAGCAGGCCATGAGCTGGAAACCTGCGCTGGGAGCCCAGAAAGCTCCCCCACCTTCTGGGCTGCACCCCCAGCAGCGTGAGGCGGGGGGGAGGGGGGTGGGGTGTGGAAATTCTGCCCCTCTGGGGCTATCAACATCAGAAGGACTTGGAGCTGTTGCAGCGGGGCCAGAGGAGGTCAGAGACAGTAGAACCGGAGTGAAGCGTGAATATGATGAAGAGATTTAAGCATTTGAGATGCGAGGAGAGGCTGAGAGCTGGGACTGTTCAGCATCGAGGCTCAGAGGGGTTTATCAAGGTGTATAAATACCTGATGTGAGGCAATGAAGAAAACCAGTGGTATCCAGTGAACAGACAAGAGAAAACAGGCACAAACTGAAATACTGAAATACTAGAAATTTCACTTAAACACAACTTTTTTTTTTTTTCCTGTAAGGGTGATAAAACAAGGTCCTGAGTGACCCGCTTGAGGGAATGCTCTTTTGAGGCAGGGATTTTGGACTAGGCAATCTTCTCTAGAGGTCCTTTCCAGCACACAGCTTTGTGTGTCTCAGGTACACGTGACACATGTGGTGGAGCCTGGACATCACGGGTGAGGACTCCAGGGTGTAGCTGCAGAGGATATATGGGGTGGCACGTGGGTGAGTGACAGGTCAATGCTCTCCTTCCTCCCAGCATGGCTTTAGTTCAGACCACACTCACCCAGGGGCCCTGCTGCTATTTAGTATTTCCCTTTCAGCATTTCATCTACCCCTTTTTCAGTAGCTGGTGTCCCCAAGACTGTGTAGAAGTAAAACGCTAATGACAATAAAGATGAGATATGTCTCTTTGATTTAAGTGCATCTCATAAAGATGCATCTTATTTCACAGTGCTATATAGAAGGAGTCGTAAGACAATAAAAAATTCATGGCGTTGGTCTTATACCAGGCCTGTTGTTTTCAACAGTGAAGACAGAGATGCCTGAGAAAGAAGCCACAAAATAAAATCTGAGGCAAAATAGAAGCAATACTGTTCAGGGAAGACTGTGTCCACCTTAGTACTGGAAGTACCACAGTATTAAACTGCAGTCTTGGACTGTGAGGGTAACAACCACGTCCTCGGTCAGCCTTTCTACAGCACCAACCACCAAACTGCCAAGCTGTGGACTGGACATGTCCATGTGTCTTCTGTGCAGGAAAAGGCACCTTCCCAGTCCATACGTTCTTCAAACCTGTCAGTAAAACAACAGAAAAGTGATGAAACAGCCAAGAAACCAAGTTATTATGTGCTGAAGTGTGGTGATGCCAGGTAGCAGAAGGCTGGGGTGTCAATACACACGAGTCTCTGCAGTGTGTTCTCGGTCCCTTTTTGTGTTGTCCCTAATGTTCAACTGCCTTTTGACCACTCCCAATTGTTTAACTGAAAACACGCCGTGTAGTAGAAGTGCTTTACTGAAAACATGTCACACAGAAGTGCATCTTGTGGGACAACAGGAGCCCACAAGGGCATATGAAAACTGTCAAATAAACATGAAATACAGCCCACAGAATTCAGTTCTCCTTCCATATGTGGAACCACAAACATTATCACTCTCATCAGAGAGCTAAGAGAGGAATACAACAGCTCTCGTCATTTCCAACAAAAGCAGCAGAATCCATTCATTCCCTTCTAACTGCAAAGAAAAACGGGTCCCTTTGCCTAGGATAAAAATCCCAAGACATGATTTTTTTTTTCAGAGAAAAGGCTTCCTATCAGAAATAGAGACTACCCACGGTGCAAGGTGGCAACTACTAGGTATTTTTCCACACTGGATGCTTAGTTTGTGTTCTGACACGTGCCTCTAGGAAAACACTTTCTCATTTATCAACTTCTAACAGGCTCTGTTAAGGCAACTCACCCCTGGACCTGAGCTCCCACAAGCAACATTTCAGGAGCAGAGACACCAGACACTCGGTGATACCACACTGTAATTTACAGGGGGGCTCTCTGACATAACTCCAGTTGTGACTGGAGGCCCAAGAAGGTCTGGAAAATATTCTGCAGTGAAAAACTGATGGGAGGATTATCTGCAAGTTCTGTGCTTGCTGCATTTTTTCAGTCTGTGTCCTGGTGTACTCCTCTATCAGTGGTGAGCCTGGGTCCTGCCAGCAGGTGAGAATCCCTGCGGGACGGGAGAACATTGCCCACCTACTGCTGCATTTTCTCATATTCTTTCCCGCCCCCTCTTTTCTTCTTAAGGGGCTGTGGGCACAGAGCAAATATTAAGAATCTGAGGCCTACTATGAGCAAAACCAATCATATCCTACCCGGAACCAGCAACCTCCTTTCCACTAGCCCACTGACAAACTCCCCTGCACCACTCACACCCAAATAAACACGAGGGACCAGCAAACTGTAAGGCCAGACCTTCCTATCAGGCAGGAGTACTGCTCCTTGAGAAGTTTTTCCTAAAATGCCCCAGCACCTGTATGCTGCATGAATAACGTGATCCCAGGTAGCACAACGTAACGTCCATGAGGTCTTTCCCTCCCCCACACTCCTAAAAACACACCCTGTCTCTCTCTTGTTATGGGGCTGACCCCAACAGTCAGTAAACCATACCCCCAGGTAAGTCAGGGTAGCTTTCTTCCTTCATCCCCAACAACGCAGTGAACACGCTCCTCTGCATTGTAATACACCTGCCCGCAGCGCAGACGTGGCTCTTCCTGCTGGTACCAGAGCTCTTCGTTGAACTCTGGGAAGAAAAATGCAATTTCTCTGCTGGCTGATGCTGGTGAATCTGTTAGACAACAGAGGAAAAGAAGATGAGAGGTGCCAGTCTGGCACCGCAAATATGTGCTGTGTTCCAAAGGGAAGGGCAGAAGCCATAAAGAAAAGCACCAGGCTCAGTCACACCAGGAGAGGTGTGAGTGGAGCCTGCAGAAGTGAGCAAATCATGAACTTTGACTCCCAGAAGGGAGGCAAACAAAATACCATCATTCACGCCTCCCTGAGCTCTAAGTCTTTGCCCAACGCTTATCCAAGGACAGGTCTACCTGAGCCATGAGTGGTATTCCTGGTGTCAGTGAGGCCATAAGCTCCTCGGATGGAGTCTGGGACGCTGTTTCGGGCTCGGAATACTTTGGTGGGTCCCATCAGGGATCTCCAGAGGGAAACAGCATTCTCATGGGCCAAGATATAAGCCCACATAGGGCCACTGAGAAAAGGACCAGTGAAAAGCAGAAGTAGATAAGGTTACATAAGGATATAGCTCTTTCATTCTTATAAATACAGCAAGTGCAAAGAAGCAAGTAAGTGCAACTGCCATACAGTGCTTTCTGGGAGGGGATACAGACCTGCCATGGCACTAGACACTGAGACTGTGGCTCAGAAGTAAAACATTTGCATGAATGACCTCCTCCTAGTGATGTACCCACAACCTTTGGGGACGCCACCCACCAAGTACTACTGTTGTCAGCGGAGTTGGTTCCTGACATTTGTCCACCCTCGAGCCCAGAGCCTTCTCCCTCGGTATACGACAAGCACCAGCTCCCGGCGAGATGCATCCCTTGCCGAGGGGGAACCCTCCAGGCGCAGAAGCATCGCTCAGGCCAGTCAAGGCTCCACCTTCCCCTGCCCCGCACAGCCGGGCTGCGGGCGCGGCAGGTACCTGGCCATGAACTCCACCAGCCGCTGATAGAAGAATCGTCCTGCGGGAGAAAGGGCCCGTGTCACACAGCCCGGCTCCGCCGGCACCGGCTCTGTCCGCCGGCCGAGCGCGCTGCGTTGCCGGTCTGCTGCCCGGTGGGAGTCCCGGCCCGCCTACCGGCGTGCTCCCGGTAGAAGCGGCGGCTCTCCTCCCGTCCGCAGCGCAGCTCCTTGGCGCGTACGATGAGGAACCGGTTGCTGAGGATGGTGTCGTGCACGGCCTGCGGGCAGAGGAGAGCGGCTGGGCGGGCGGCAAGCCCCCGCAGGACGCCCGGGCCGAGCCGGACCGGCAGACCAGGGCCGGGCCGGGCTGAGCTGGGCCGGGCTGAGCTGAGCTGGGCCGGGCCGGGCGGCGCGGTGCGACCAGCCCTCACCTCCAGCACCAGGGGGTGCGCCACGGCGTCCGGCTTCAGCAGCGCCAGCGTCAGCTGCAGCGGCCGCCCGCCGCGCC